>NW_027595399.1:416666-429166 GCF_031162955.1 Sander vitreus | reverse complement strand
CACACACACACTCTCAGAGACACACACACACACACTCAGAGACACACACACACACACACTCTCTCAAAGATACACACACACACACACACACTCTCTCAGAGACACACACACACACACACACACACTCAGAGACTCAGAGACACACACACACACACACTCAGAGACACACACACACACACACACACACACACACTCTCTCTCAGTGACACACACACACACACACACACATACACACACACTCTCAGAGACACACACACACACACACACACACACACACACACACACACACACTCTCACAGACACACACACACACACACACACACACACACACACACACACACACACACACACACACACACACACACACACACACACTCTCACAGAGACACACACACACACACACACACACACACACACACACACACACACACACACACACACACACACACACACACACACACACACACACACACACACACACACACACACACACTCTCTCAGAGACACACACACACACACACACACACACACACACACTCTCTCAGAGACACACACACACACTCTCAGAGACACACACACACACACACACTCTCTCAGAGACACACACACACACACACACACACACACACACACACACACACACACACACACACACACACACACACTCTCTCAGAGACACACACACACACACACACACACTCACAGACACACACACACACACACACTCTCACAGATACACACACACACACACACACACACTCTCTCAGAGACACACACACACACTCTCAGAGACACACACACACACACACACACACTCTCAGAGACACACACACACACACACACTCTCTCAGAGACACACACACACACACACACTCTCTCAGAGACACACACACACACACACACTCAGAGACACGTCGGCTACTGCATCTCACCTTTTAACATTTTGGTAGCTTTTTTCATCATTTTTGTTCTTTTTGTTCTGATTGTTCGTGTCTGTCTCACACATTTCTCACCATCTTTGTGATTTTGTTGCTTTTTTCCGACATCTTTGTTTGTTTTTTGTCGCATTTTTGTTGACAAAAGTCAATAAAAGAGTTCTTTAGACATCATAGAATTAAGGAAATCAAGCAAAACAAAGATGCAACAACCTGTTTCACAGCCTGAATATGAAAACTATACACACATACATATATATATATATATATACATATAAAAAAAACACTTTCCTGTGTTTTCGGTTTGGTGCACAACTAGGCGGGCCAAAATGTATTGTGAACCCAAACTGATATATCACATACGGGCCGGATCTCAATCTGCAAGGGGCCACATTTGGCCCGTGGGCCTGGTGTTTGACACATGTGGTCTAGACCTAAAGATTGAATCTCCTCCGATAGGTTTGTCAGCTGTTGTTATTCTGATGCTTTCATCAGCTGCTGGAATTGAAGACTTCTTAAAGAAGTTTCATTATTATTTTAGACGTTATATACCAAGGCTGCCCAATTTGGGGCCCGCGGGCCAAGTTTGGCCCCATGCTCCCTTTGTTTTGGCCCCCCATGGCATTTGACGTGCTCATGCTTATTCTCCTCTTATTTTGAAAGTGCTGTAAAATGCTCCCTGTAATGACTAGGAAGCTTGGTGCTGTGAGCCGTGCTAACGTCAGCCAGATGGAGCGATGGAGGCCGGGGCCCACTGATGAAAGAACATTTAGGAAGTCAGCTGGAGCCCAATGCTGAAAGACTTTAGAAACCCAGGACAGGGCTCATGTCTCCCACTACTGCAAGTGGTGAATAACTGGAAATGTTCTGTAATATGGGAGGTAAATGCAGATTAAAGAGCATTTATTTCAGATTTTTAATGTTCATTTTCTATAAAATATAAAACATTTTCTCATAACATCAACATTTACTTTTTGGCCCGTGGCCTTTTATCCAGATACATCTTTGGCCCTTCAGAGGAAAGAATTTGGGCACCTCTGCTATAGACTTTTAAGACCCTGCGGAAACCCTGTTTAAACCCTGTAGAAACCCTGTTTAAACCCTGTTTAAACCCTGCAGAAACCCTGTTTAAACCCTGCTTAAACCCTGTTTAAACCCTGTTTAAACCCTGTTTAAACCCTGTAGTTTAAAACCCTGTAGAAACCCTGTTTAAACCCTGTTTAAACCCTGCAGAAACCCTGTTTAAAACCTGTAGAAACCCTGTTTAAACCCTGTAGAAACCCTGTTTAAACCCTGTTTAAACCCTGTAGAAACCCTGTAGTTTAAACCCTGTAGAAACCCTGTAGAAACCCTGTTTAAACCCTGTAGAAACCCTGTTTAAACCCTGTAGTTTAAACCCTGTAGAAACCCTGTTTAAACCCTGTAGAAACCCTGTTTAAATCCTGCAGAAACCCTGTTTAAACCCTGTAGAAACCCTGTTTAAACCCTGTAGAAACCCTGTTTAAACCCTGTAGTTTAAACCCTGTAGAAACCCTGTAGTTTAAACCCTGTAGTTTAAACCCTGTAGAAACCCTGTTTAAACCCTGCAGAAACCCTGTTTAAACCCTGTAGTTTAAACCTTCTCAGAGAGAATCCTAGAGCTTCTTATGAACTGTCTCCACATTACGCCTGATATTACCCCCAACGATACCAGACTGGCAGTAGGTTATGGCTTTACCCTGTGATGTGATGTAATGTAATGTGATGTAATGTAATGTGATATAACAACTGTTGATCTTACTTGTCTCTCGAGCGGGGCTGACTGTTTGTGTGTGTGTGTGTGTGTGTGTGTACGTGCGTGTGTGTGTGTGTGTGTGTGTGTGTGTGTGTGTGTGTGTGTGTGTGTGTGCGTGTGTGTGTGTGTGTGTGTATGTGTGTGTGTGTGTGTGTGCGTGCGTGTGTCTGTGTGTGTCTGTGTGTGTGCGTACGTGCGTGTGTGTGTGTGTGTGTGTGTGTGTGTGTGTCTGTGTGTGTGTGTCTGTGTGTCCGTACGTGCGTGTGTGTGTGTGCGTGTGTGTGTGTGTGTGTGTGTGTGTGTGTGTGTGTGTGTGTGTGTGTGTGTGTGTGTGTGTGTGTGTGTGTGTGTGTGTGTGTGTGTGTGTGTGTCTGTGTGTGTGTGTGTGTGTCTCAGTGTGTGTGTGTGTGTGTGTAATATGAAATGTAAAATATTGTTATTTGTTGGATGTTTTCTTTTCAGTCATTAAGCGATGTTTCCACTTTTTAAATGTCTAAATGTTGTGTTTGTGTTTTTCGGGGGACTGCAGATGTAAATCAGCCAAAGACTAAATCTGGTGCAATGCATCAAATGGTCACATTTATGTTTTAATTGCACATTGTCCCTTTTATAAATAAACTGAAACTGAAAACTGACTTGTTTGTTGTGACAGTATCCAGCTTGTTGTCAAGCATGAACAGGTTTGAGGGTTCGTACATGTGATAACGTGTTGATGTTAGATATAAAAAGATATGAATGTATAGAGCTGTAACATATTGGAACAGCCTCCTCCCACATTAACCCTGATAGGAAACCCTTCCAGCTTGTTTTTAATGCTGCTGAGACTATATATCCTCCTCAACCAGAGCTCTGTTACAAGTCTACTTCTGCCCTGTCTTCTCTCGTCTGTCTTAAATGCTCTACTCTAAGTAGTAGTTGCACTTTATGTAAAGTCTATAATGTGTGAACTACATGTAGCTCATGTCTCAAATGTTGTTTTCATGTATTTTAACTGTGTAACACCACTTGATCCACGGTGAAACGTAGTCTCGTCTCATATATGCAGTGTATATGGTTGAATAAAACCTACTAGACTTGGCTTGTTTGCCTAAATATTGCTGTGTGTGTGAAACCTATTCTCATAGTGAAGTCTAATCTAATATTTACACAGTAGGAGTGAAGTGAAAACGCTTCCTCACTGCACCAAACACGAAATGAAGTTCCTAACAGATACGTTAATTGAAAGAGACGCCCCCTCATGAGAGCTGCTCACCATGTGATGGTCTGCAGCTTCACAGTTCATCACCACATTTACACACACACACACACACACACAGAGAAAAACGTCCACGTGTGTTCCCTCTTCCTAAGTATTTACAGATGTGTGTGTACATACTGTTGATGTGTGTAAAGTTACATAATATATTAAACTAAAACGTCCCACGGGCTGTTCGCTTTATTTGCAATGTTTAATACCAAAAACAAAAACAAAAAAATTACATAAAAAAATGGGACCACGATGCGGAAATGAAGCGCATCAGTACGCAGCAAATCAAATTTCAGTTTCCTAGGACGGTGAAGACAAAGTCCGCCCTACTCTGCCTCTGATTGGCTGGTACTCGCTGCATTCGTTGGTTGGATTTAGCAGGTTCAGGCATGAAGGAGAACGATTGGTTAGGCTAAGCCAATCAGATGTAAAGAAGGGCGGGCCATGGCGTCGCCGTCCTATGAAACGTACCCTCGCCTCCTATACAAAAGCCCCCGCCTTGCAGCTGGCAGAGCACTCCGCCAAAGACGATCAGAAGAGAAGCTGCGCCCTTTCTCCTCTCTCGCTCTCTCATTTTCGAAGCTAGCTAGCTAAACGTTACTCGGCTAAAAAAGATGTCGGACGAAGGTAAACTGTTCATCGGAGGTCTGAGCTTCGACACGACGGAAGAGTCTCTCGCGGCGGCTTTCGGCAAGTTTGGAACCATCGAAAAAGTGGATGTGATCAAAGACAGAGACACGGGGTACTCTCGCGGGTTCGGCTTTGTTAAGTATGAGAATTCAGAGGATGCTAAAGACGCAATGGAGGGCATGAATGGGAAGACGTTGGATGGCCGAGCTATCCGCGTGGACGAGGCGGGAAAGAGTGGCGGAGGTGGCCGGTCCGGCGGCGGAGGAGGTTACGGCTCGGCACCGAGAGGCCGAGGCGGATACAGCGGCGGCCGTGGTAGGGGAGGTGAGGAAGACTTTTTAATTATTATTAAGAATTTTTTTAAATAAAACTATATTCATATTTTCCCGAACTCCATGTAAAATAAATACAACTACATTGAAAGGCCATATAATCAGTTTTTTTGGCGGAGGATTTTCCCCCCACAAGTTTATTGGCATATTTTGACAACGTGTGTAGGCTTACAAAGTGTTGAAATATGCTATAGTCACGTTTCCTGTTTAAAAAACATCATCCATTGTTGCCGGGTTAGCGTAATTAGTATTGGTGGCACGGGCGCACATGTGTGGGGGGTTTAATCCTCGACGCAGCGGCCGCGGGTTCAACTCCAACCTGCGGCCATTTGCTGCGTGTCATTCCCTCTCTCTCCCGTTCCATGTCTTCATGTGTACTATGAAAAAGGCCTCTCTTTGTTTTTTTTTAAATCTTTTTTTCTTTTATTTTGAAGGTGGAGGATACTACGGCGGAGACGGCGGTTACTCTGACCGCAGCGACAGGAGCGGCGGAGGCGGCGGCGGCTACCGCAGCGGCGGAGGCGGCGGTTCCAGGCAGGGCGGCGGAGGATACGGAGGATACCGCGACCAACAGGACTACAACTAGTAAAACTGTTTCTAAAAATTCAGGAGCATCACCTGGATGGCTGGCCGAATTTCTAAGATGGCTGCTCAAAGAAAAATGCCCACGTGTTAATTGCTGACCTTTAGTTTCCGAAGTTCTGTTGAAGCAGCTAAGCGCGCGAATATGTTTAAGAAGAAAAAGAATGTAAACGGTCCACTATTTTTTTGTGATAAAAACCATGTTTAAGAAGAAAAAGATGGGATGAGTGACACCTGTAAGATGTCTCTCTGGCACTCTGTCACTGTATTATATGCACATTCACATGTTTTTGTTCAAATAAATATAGTTTGTATTTAAAGCTCCGTTTCCCAGTTTTTCCTTTTGAGCCGCAACGTGACACAAAATGGCGCCTGTGAGGCGTAGCGCTGCATCAGCAACAGTTTGGATAATCTGAGTCATTCATGAAATAAATGAAAAACCCAAACACTGAACTTGTTTAATGTGAGTATGTTTTAGAAGGTCCTGCAGGTTTGAAAGACGTGGGACAATTTTTGGGGGATATTTAGGGGAAATGCAATTAAGCATCATGGACTCATTACTAGAACTGTCTGAAATGTTAGAAAAGCTGAAGCAGATGACTAAAGCTAATAGCCAAAACTTCCTTAAGGTATCTTCTAGTGTCCAGTGTTGTGTGGAAGCTTATTTTGGGGTAAAACTGGCTGAATGTAGTTTCTAGTAAGGGGGGGGGGAGGATGTATGTTCCTGTCTCCTACCAGGCAGCTGATATAATGAGCATATATGAAGATAATGTAATGGAATAAACCTTCAAAGTAAATATTACTTGATTCTAGCTTCCCTGTGTGTGTGTCCATGTCTTTGTGTGTAGGTTAAGGGGTCATGGTGGTGTAGCTGTGCTGCATGTCACACAGCATATTTTTTTTTATTTTATATTCATTTATTCAGTTTAGCATCAATGGCAGGTGGGCCAAAAAAAACCACAACTTGGATAACTGTTTAAAAAGGTTATAATCTGGCTGTAATGTTACCCTACAGGACTAATGTTCAGCAGCAGTTAGTAACAAGCTGTAATGTTACCCTACAGGACTAATGTTCAGCAGCAGTTAGTCACTAAAAGTTCTGTTGTTGCTGCTGACAGACTCAGATTATTATTCTAAGTGTCTGACAACATTATGGGATGGATCCCTACAGAGATAGACCTTTTAGTTAAAGAGTAAGATCCCTTTAGTTTAACATGAAACAGCCCCGAAATCACCATCGCCAAACCCACCAGACTCCATGTAAATAATCAGGACTTTTAGCGTGTATAGAGCCAGCATATCTCCACCAGACTCCATGTAAATAATCAGGACTTTTAGCGTGTATAGAGCCAGCATATCTCCACATGTAAATGGGTGAATTAAGGGTTTATTTCAACCAAACCAGAGTGGTGATTGTTGGAACAGTGGAAAGATGAACCAAGACGGCTTTTGGTAGTTTTATTTAGTTTCTGTCCACTTTGAATGAAGTGTGTTTTACGATGATAAAAGTCGTGATTATTTACATGGAGTCTGGTGTAGTTTATTAATCAAGGCATTTTGAGGCAGAAACAACCTTTCAAACACAAGGTAGAAGCTGTGTCGAAACAGCACTGGAATGTAACTTAGTACATCTACTCCAGTACTGTACTTCAGTACCAAATGTTGAGGTACTTGTACTTTACTTGAGTCTTTTCTTTACATGCCACTTTCTACTTCTACTCCGCTACATTTCAGAGAGAAATATTGGACTTTTTACTCCACTACCACACACACACACACACACACACACACAAGCATGCACGCACACACGTACAAAGACACACACACAGACACACACACACACACATACAGAGACACACAAACACACACACACACACACACACATACACACACAAGCATGCACGCACACACGTACAAAGACACACACACACATACAGAGACACACAAACACACACACACACATACACACACACAGACACACACAGACACACAAAAGCATGCACGCACACACGTACAAAGACACACACACAGACACACACATACAGAGACACACAAACACACACACACACACACACACACACACACACACACACACACACACACACACACACACACATACAGACACACACACACACACACACACACACACACACACACACAGACACACACACACACACACACAGACACACACACACACACACACACACACACACACACACACACACACACACACACACATACACACACACAGACACACACACACACACACACACACACACACACACACACACACACAGACACACACACACACGTACAGACACACACACACACACACACACACACACACACACACACACACACACACACACACACGTACACACACACACACACACACACACACACACACACACACAGACACACACACACACGTACAGACACACACACACACGTACAGACACACACACACACACGTACAGACACACACACACGTACAAACACACTTCTTAACTATTCTGATAATCATGAATCAGTTTGTTATTTAGTTGATGATAAATCAGGTAAACTAGTGTGACGTCAGCGTGTTAAATATGAATATTTCTAGTTTCTTCTCGTCATCCAGAGAGGCTGGAGATTCTTAAAAACACAGTTTCAGATTTGTGAAAACTTTATTGTAGTTGTGAAAGTGCAATAAAGGGCGATGTCAGAGATCTGGTGTCCACATCAGACACGTTACAATAACAGCCAGTTCTTCCTCTCACGACTCTGACACTGTTTGAGACTCCGGGGATGGTTGAGTCCAGATTTGACTTTGTCTATTGGCGTGTTTCCATCACATGGTACCTGCTCGACTCTACTCGTAGTTTTTGGTTTTCCATGATGCGGTCCTTCCAGAAACATGCTGAGTTTTTTTGGGCTAAAATCCTTAATTATGCGGCACGTTTTCTTAAACAATGCGATGAAATTGCGGGAACTTTTTAAAACTGTGGTGTCATCGTGGCGTCATCGCGGGGTTTACAGCTTTTAGATGACGTTCACGTCACGTAATAACGCCACTTCATAACGTCACTTCATAACGTCGCTTCATAACGTCACTTCATAACGTCGCTTCATTACGTCGCTTCATAACGTCGCTTCATAACGTCGCTTCATTACGTCGCTTCATAACGTCACTTCATCAAGTCACTTCATAACGTCGCTTCATAACGTCACTTCATCACGTCACTTCATAACGTCACTTCATAACGTCACTTCATCACGTCACTTCATAACGTCACTTCATCACGTCACTTCATAACGTCGCTTCATAACGTCACTTCATCACGTCACTTCATAACGTCACTTCATCACATCACTTCATCACGTCACTTCATAACGTCACTTCATCACGTCACTTCATAACGTCACTTCATCACGTCACTTCATAACGTCACTTCATCACGTCACTTCATAACGTCACTTCATCACGTCACTACATTACGTCACTTCATCACGTCACTTCATTACGTCACTTCATAACGTCACTACATAAAGTCACTTCATCACGTCACTTCATTACGTCGCTTCATTACGTCGCTTCATAATGTCACTTCATCACGTCGCTTCATTACGTCACTTCATAACGTCGCTTCATTACGTCACTTCATAACGTCACTTCATAACGTCACTTCATAACGTCGCTTCATCACGTCCCTTCATAACGTCGCTTCATCACGTCGCTTCATAACGTCGCTTCATAACGTCGCTTCATTACGTCGCTACTCGCCTCACTGTGCGTCCGTTTTCCGTTGCAGATGTTAGTCCCGCCTCAGCGTGGCTGGTCGTCATAGCGGCCGTGACCTAACGCGACACCCAGAACGTGGAAGGTGTGTTGTTGCCAGAAGACACATTTAGTTTCAGATGAAGCTGGAGGCAGCAGAAATAAACACAGCTGGCTGACCAAACCAAAAAAGGAGAGTAGAGTCGAGCCTGTACCATGTGGTGGAAAAACACCATTAGGTAGGTGTAGTGGTTTTGGATCTGGACCTGGTCCAATGTGGTCAGCTTTAAGTTTCCCTTAAATTTCCCCTTAACTACCGAATCGCAATCCAACTTCAGCCTCGTCTACACCGCTGGGTGTTGGCTCTATGATAATCTCCTCAGATAGTGCTGTGAGTGAATGTCTCAGCTTTGTTTTTCGGTAACTCTGTATGAAGCCTGAGCAGAGAGCATCCTACAGCTCCTCGTGAAGTGGTCAAACAAAGCCTTTTGACTTTGGTTTCAGAGGCGGAGCTCCATCTCCAGCAGAGATTCACACCTCGTTATAACAAAGGAGCTCCTCAATAGTCTGAGCTCTATATGCAGATCTCCTCCGACAGATTTGGGAGTGAAAGAACTTCTCAGCTTTTGTTATTCTGATGCTTCCTGTAACTTTGCATGAGAGGATCCTACAGCTTGTTGAGAGCTTCTGTCTCTGCACAAAACCAAACAACAAATCCATTCATCCAGAAAATAATCCACACATTAATCCAAACTGGAGAGAAGTCAAACAAAACAGCAACTAAATAATCAGCCCAGCTCAGCTGCTGCGTGTCTGCACGCGCTCAGCGTCTGTTTAACCCCTCGTGGTGTCTTCCTCGTCCACCTGCAACTTTTTAGTTTTTCTGGGTCAAAATGTTAAAAATATTCCATGTTCTGGTCGTCTTTTTCGGCACTTTTTTCCGAAGTATCTGTCAATATTTTTCTGCGCTTTTCTGATGTTTTTTTTTTTAAGCTTTTCTCATGTTTATATCACCTTTCCCCACGTTTTTGTCACTTTTTTGACATTTTTTCCTACGTTTTTCATCGTTCTTTACATGCTATGACATAGACTAAAACACCCACATTCAATGAAAGTAGTGAGCTGATCATGTATTTAACTCGTGAGGAGCGTCGTAGGGAACCATCCATGTTACTTTGGTTGAAAGAAACCCAAATTTTCTGATACAGAAGCTTTTTGAAAATGGGTCAGATTGGACCCGAGAGGACAGGAGAGATAATCGTCCATCAGTTTGTAAATGTCTTCACTGCATCCTTATTTTATGCCTCTTATACGTTAAGATGTTGTGTGGATAATGCCTCAGCTCCACACATTACAGGGCAGGCCAATAGAACTAGTTTGCTCATACAAATACCTGGGATGTATATTATTATTATATTATCATTATGAGGAAGAGACGTCTTTTGAGTTGCATATTGAGCAGTTACTCACTAAATTGAAATTAAAACTGGGTTTTTACTTCAGAAACAGTTCTTGATTCATACAGAAAGTCAAGAGAAAGCTGATGGAATCTACCTTCTTGCCAGTTTTAGACTACGGAGATGTGTTTTAATGCAGTTACACACCGACCAGACGCCGACCGTCAGCAGTAAAGCCAGCGGGACTGATCAGTCTCCCCGAGTCGGTCCAAGAAGTTCCTCAGAACACCGAAGAGACGAGACGTAATACGTCTCCATAACAGCAGGCGGCGCTCATCTGGATTGTCGCCCAAAAAATGAAAACCAGCAGCTGATTGGACGAACGTGTCACGTGGGTCTGGCTGCTCCCCGACCATCATGGCGTCTCGTTCAGAATACGATCTCATATTGTCCTAAAATAGTTCACCGTAACGTGTTTCTGGAAACATCTGAAGAGAGAAACAGGCCGTGCAGCTGCTGAATCTGTCTTCATTTCAGATCAACAAAGGTCAGTTTAGAAGATCTTCATCAGATGTTGAGAGACTCTAGTCACGCTCATCCCGCTCCCCGTTTCGAGTCACTGACCCCCCCAGACTGTCAGACGGCCGATCATCGGCCCGGTGTGTAGCTGCCTTTACAGACACTCCACAAAGACTCTGTTGAAATCTTTGGATTCTGTGTATCATTCAGCACTGAGATTTCTAACGCGTGCTAAGTACTCGAGCCATCACTGTGTTATATGAGCTGGTTGGTTGGCCCTCACTCAACACAAGAAGGCTCAAATAACTGGACACACTCCTTCATATTTAACTACACTTTTAACACCTAGTAGATCTGAATATAATCTAATATCAAGTAGATATGTACTGGATGATGTTCCACAAACTAAAACAGAGTTTGGCAAAACGGCTTTTTGTTACAGTGCTCCAACGTCATGGGATAAGTTACAAAAATCAGCTAAAACTGCAGGTTTTTATTTCACATGCTGAATTCAAGTACTACTTAATTCACATACACACACACACACACACACACACACACACACACACACACACACACACACACACACAGACACACACACACACACACAGGAAGTGTGTCTGTACCTGCAGCTCCGAGCTCGGCCAGGTCATTCTTCACGCTGGTTTTCTTCACCGGGAACAGGTAGTTCTGCAGCAAAACCTTCCGCAGCGAAATCCCCTGAAACAAGACGACAGCAAGTCACGTAAACCTCCTCAACAGGGCCGGTAGTACAGGCAAACACTGGGGGGCCGGTAGTACAGGCAAACACTGGGGGGGGCTGGTAGTACAGGGGCCGGTAGTACAGGCAAACACTGGGGGGGGCCGTTAGTACAGGCAAACACTGGGGGGGGCCGGTAGTACAGGCAAACACTAGGGGGGGCCGGTAGTACAGGCAAACACTGGGGGGGGGGCTGTTAGTACAGGCAAACACTAGGGGGGGCCGGTAGTACAGGCAAACACTGGGGGGCCGGTAGTACAGGCAAACACTAGGGGGGCCGGTAGTACAGGCAAACACTGGGGGGGGCCGGTAGTACAGGGGCCGGTAGTACAGGCAAACACTGGGGGGGCCGGTAGTACAGGCAAACACTGGGGGGGCCGGTAGTACAGGCAAACACTAGGGGGGCCGGTGGTACAGGCAAACACTGGGGGGGCTGGTAGTACAGGCAAACACTAGGGGGGCCGGTAGTACAGGCAAACACTGGGGGGCCGGTAGTACAGGCAAACACTGGGGGGGCCGGTAGTACAGGCAAACACTGGGGGCCGGTAGTACAGGCAAACACTGGGGG
>NW_027595399.1:401666-411666 GCF_031162955.1 Sander vitreus | reverse complement strand
CGGCCGTCTGGTCGGGTGCGTAACGGCCGCCTGGTGGGTGCGTAACGGCCGTCTGGTCGGTGCGTAACGGCCGTCTGGTCGGTGCGTAACGGCCGTCTGGTGGGTGTGTAACGGCCGTCTGGTGGGTGCGTAACGGCCGCCTGGTCGGTGCGTAACGGCCGTCTGGTGGGTGCGTAACGGCCGTCTGGTCGGTGTGTGACGGCCGTCTGGTCGGTGTGTAACGGCCGTCTGGTCGGTGTGTAACGGCCGTCTGGTGGGTGTGTAACGACCTTAACGTATGTAGTCAGGTTAGAGGGGAACAACATTCAGCTCAACAGCGATACCAAAAAATAAAAGCTGTTTACGAGTCCCACATTTAGAGTCCGAGTCGAGTCTGAAGTCCCAAGCTGTGCTGTGCGACTTAAGTACTCGAGTCCGAGTCTCAGACCTCGAGTGCCCCTCTCTGGAAGTTGAGGGTCAGGTTTTTAGGTTTGGGATTAATTAGAAAGTTAGTTTGTGACTGTTACCTTTTCATCAAAGTCCAGAGTCCTGATCAGCATCTCCTGCAGAGTTTTCAGCACTTTGATACACAACTTCTCCTCAGAACACATCAGAGCTTTGGTGTGCTGGATCAGCCTACACACACACACACACACACACACAGACACACACACACACACACACACACAGAGACACACACACACACACACACACACACACACACACACACACACACACACACACACACACACACACACACACAGAGCACACACACACACACACACACACACACACACACACACACAGACACACACACACACACACACACACAGACACACACACACACACACACACAGAGACACACACACACACACAGAGACACACACACACACACACACACACACACACACACACACACACACACACACAGACACACACACACACACACACACACACACACACACACACACACACACACACACACACACACACACAGACACACAGACACACACACACACAAAACAAGAGCAAGGCTCAGTACATGATCGTACAAACAGAAGGAATAAAAGCATGACATCAAATAAAGAAAAGAATATTAAAATACCACAATAAGTAATAATGCTTCTGTGAACAGCTGTTTTCAGGGCGCTGGGAAACGTGCCAGTCTGGGATGATGTAATCATAATGTCAAGCAGATCTGTCGTTATGAGGCGAAAGACGAAGAGTATCCATTCACATGTGGAAGACTCAAGGTTTTGTTCCGTTTGTTTTCGAGGATTTCAATGTCAACCAATCTAAATTCAGACATCAGGTGAAGTGCTCCCTTTTTGGCGTTTTTCCATTACATGGTACCTGCTCGCCTCGCCTCGCCTCTACTCGCCTCTACTCGTCTCTACTCGTTTCTACTCGCCTCTACTCGCCTCTACTCGCCTATACTGGCCTCTACTGGCCTCTACTCGCCTCTACTCGCCTCTACTGGCCTCTACTCGCCTTTACTGGCCTCTACTCGCCTCTACTCGCCTCTACTCGCCTCTACTCGCCTCTACTCGCCTATACTGGCCTCTACTGGCCTCTACTCGCCTCTACTCGCCTCTACTCGCCTCTACTCACCTCGCCTCTACTCGCCTCTACTCGCCTCTACTCGCCTCTACTCGCCTCTACTCGCCTCTACTGGCCTCTACTGGCCTCTACTGGCCTCTACTGGCCTCTACTGGCCTTTACTGGCCTCTACTGGCCTCTACTGGCCTCTACTCGCATCTACTGGCCTCTACTCGCCTCTACTGGCTTCTACTGGCCTCTACTGGCCTCTACTCGCCTCTACTGGCCTCTACTGGCCTCTACTGGCCTCTACTCGCATCTACTCGCATTTACTCGCCTCTACTGTGGCCTCTGCTGGCCTCGTCCTCTGCTCTGCGCCTCGCCTCTGCTGGCCTCTGCTGGCCTCACGCCTCGCCTCTACTCGCCTTGGTGGGTGCGTAACGGCCGCCTGGTGGGTGCGTAGCGGCCGTCTGGTCGGTGTGTAACGGACGCCTGGTGGGTGCGTAGCGGCCGTCTGAGTCGGTGTGTAGCGGCCGTCTGGTGGGTGTGTAACGGCCGCCTGCGGGTGTGTAACGACCTTAACGTATGTAGTCAGGTTAGAGGGGAACAACATTCAGCTCAACAGCGATACCAAAAAATAAAAGCTGTTCTACGAGTCCCACATTTAGAGTCCGAGTCGAGTCTGAAGTCCCAAGCTGTGCTGTGCGACTTAAGTACTCGAGTCCGAGTCTCAGACCTCGAGTGCCCCTCTCTGGAAGTTGAGGGTCAGGTTTTTAGGTTTGGGATTAATTAGAAAGTTAGTTTGTGACTGTTACCTTTTTCATCAAAGTCCAGAGTCCTGATCAGCATCTCCTGCAGAGTTTTCAGCACTTTGATACACAACTTCTCCTCAGAACACATCAGAGCTTTGGTGTGCTGGATCAGCCTACACACACACACACACACACACACACAGAGACACACACACACACACACACACAGAGACACACACACACACACACACACACACACACACACACACACACACACACACACACACACAGAGACACACACACACACACACACACACACACAGAGACACACACACACACACACACACACACACACACACACACACAGAGACACACACACACACAGAGACACACACACACAGAGACACACACACACACACACACACACACACACACACACACACACACACAGAGACACACACACACACACACACAGAGACACACACACACAGACACACACACACACACACACACACACACACAGAGACACACACACACACACACAGTGACACACACACACACACACACACACACACACACACACAGACACACACACACACAAAAACAAGAGCAAGGCTCAGTACATGATCGTACAAACAGAAGGAATAAAAGCATGACATCAAATAAAGAAAAGAATATTAAAATACCACAATAAGTAATAATGCTTCTGTGAACAGCTGTTTTCAGGGCGCTGGGAAACGTGCCAGTCTGGGATGATGTAATCATAATGTCAAGCAGATCTGTCGTTATGAGGCGAAAGACGAAGAGTATCCATTCACATGTGGAAGACTCAAGGTTTTGTTCCGTTTGTTTTCGAGGATTTCAATGTCAACCAATCTAAATTCAGACATCAGGTGAAGTGCTCCCTTTTTGGCGTTTTTCCCATTACATGGTACCTGCTCGCCTCGCTCGCCTCTACTCGCCTCTACTCGTCTCTACTGCCTCTACTGCTTTCTACTCGCCCTCTACTCGCCTCTACTCGCCTATACTGGCCTCTACTGGCCTCTACTCGCCTCTACTCGCCTCTCACTCGCCTCTACTGGCCTCTCTCGTCGCCTCTGCTCGCCTCTACTCGCCTATACTGGCCTCTACTGGCCTCTACTGGCCTCTACTCGCCTCTACTGGCCTCTACTGGCCTCTACTGGCCTCTACTGGCCCTCTACTCGCCTATACTGGCTCTACTGGCCTCTACTCGCCTCACTCGCCTCTACTCGCCCCTACTCGCCTCGCCCCTACTCGCTCTACTGGCCTCTACTGGCCTTTACTCGCCTCTACTGGCTCTCTACTGGCCCTCTACTGGCCTCACCACTCTACTGGCCCTCTACTGGCTCTACTGGCCCTCTACTGGCCTCTACTCGCCTCTACTGCTTCTACTGGCCCTCTACTGGCCTCACTCGCCTCTACTGGCCCTCTACTGGCCTCCCCACTAGCCCCTGCCGCCTCTACTGCCCTCTACTGGCCTCTACTCGCCTCGCCCCTACTGGCCTCGCTCGTCTCTACTGGCCCTCACTCGCCCGTCTCACTCGCCCTCTACTCGCCCTCGCCCACTCCCTCACTCGCCTCTACTGGCCTCTACTGGCCTCTACTCGCCCTCTACTCTACCTCGGCCTCTACTGGCCTCTGCTGGGCTCTCTGTACTCGCCTCTACTCGCCTCTACTCGCCTCTACTGCCTCTACTCGCCTCTACTGGCCTCTACTGGCCTCGCCCAGCCCTCTACTCGCCCCTCTACTGGCCTCTACTGGCCTCGCCTCTACTGGCCTCTACTGGCCTCTACTGCGCCTCTACTCGCCTCTACCGGCCCTCTGCTCTACTGGCCTCGCTCTACTCGCCCCTACCGGCCTCTACTCGCCCCTACTCGCCTCGCCCTACTTGCCTCGCCTCTACTCGCCTCGCCTCTACTCGCCTCGCCTCTGTCGCCTCTACTCTCCCCGCCTCGCCTCGTCTACTCTGCCTCGCCTCTACTCGCCTCGTCTCTATCTCTACTCGCCTCGCCTCCACTGCGGCTCTGCTGGCCTCTGGCCTCTACTGGCCTCTACTCGTACTCGCCTCGCCTCGCCTCTACTAGCCTCTACTGGCCCTCTACTGCCTCTACTGGCCCTCTACTGGCCTCTACTGGCCTCTACTGGCCTCTACTCGGGCTCTACTCGCCTCCACTGGCTCTCTACTGGCCCTCTACTGGCCTCGCCTCTACTCGCCTCTGCCGCCCTCTACTCGCCCTCTACTGGCCTCGCCTACTGCTCGCCTCTCACTGCGCCTCTACTCGCCTCTGCCTCTGCTCGCCTCGCCTCTACTGCCTCGCCTCGCTCCCACTCGCCTTGCCTCTATCTCTCACTCGCCTCGCCTCTACTCGCCTCGCCTCGACTCGCCTCGCCTCTCTACTCGCCCGTCTCGCCCGTCTCTACTCGCCTCTACTCCCACTCGCCTGCCCTCTACTCTGCTGCCTCGTCCCTACTCTACTCGCCTCGACTCTACTCGCCTCGCCTCGTCTCTACTCGCCTCACTCTACTCGCCTCGTCTCTACTCGCCTCGACTCTACTTGCCTCTACTTGCCTCGTCTCTACTCGTCTCTACTCGCCTCGACTCTACTCGCCTCTACTCGCCTCGTCTCTACTCGCCTCACTGTGCGTCCGTTTTCCGTTGCAGATGTTAGTCCCGCCTCAGCGTGGCTGGTCGTCATAGCGGCGCCGCAGGAAACTGCCGTGACCTAACACGACACCCAGAACGTGGAAGGTGTGTTGTTACCAGAAGACACATTTAGTTTCAGATGAAGCTGGAGGCAGCAGAAATAAACACAGCTGGCTGAACTATTTATAAATGGCGGGTTTGTTCAGGACGCCCCCGTCTGTCGCTTTCACGTCACCTTTTGGTATCGCCTCAGCTCGCTGGGAACCTCGACTGAGGTGGTACTACATAAAGTACCTGTTAGCAGGTACCAGGGACTTTTTTTCGTACTGGAAAACAAAAAAAAGGCGAGTAGAGTCGAGGCGAGTCGAGCAGGTACCATGTGATGGAAAACGCCATACAGTCAGGTCCATAAATATTGGGACATCGACACAATTCTAATCTTTTTGGCTCTATACACCACCACAATGGAGTTGAAATGAAACGAACAAGATGTGCTTTAACTGCAGACTTTCAGCTTTAATTTGAGGGTATTTACATCCAAATCAGGTGAGCGGTGTAGGAATTACAACAGTTTGTATATGTGCCTCCCACTTTTTAAGGGACCAAAAGTAATGGGACAATTGGCTGCTCAGCTGTTCCATGGCCAGGTGTGTGTTATTCCCTCATTATCCCATTTACAAGGAGCAGATAAAAGGTCAGAGTTCATTTCAAGTGTGCTATTTGCATTTGGAATCTGTTGCTGTCAACTCTCAATATGAGATCCAAGAGCTGTCACTATCAGTGAAGCAAGCCATCATTAGGCTGAAAAAATCTAAACAAACCCATCAGAGAGATAGCAAAAACATTAGGTGTGGCCAAATCAACTGTTTGGGAACATTCTTAAAAAGAAAGAAACGCACCGGTGAGCTCAGCAACACCAAAAGACCCGGAAGACCACGGAAAACAACTGTGGTGGATGACCGAAGAATACTTTCCCTGGTGAAGAAAACACCCTTCACAACAGTTGGCCAGATCAAGAACACTCTCCAGGAGGTAGGTGTATGTGTGTCAAAGTCAACAATCAAGAAGACTTCACCAGAGTGAATACAGAGGGTTCACTACAAGATGTAAACCATTGGTGAGCCTCAAAAAACAGGAAGGCCAGATTAGAGTTTGCCAAACAACATCTAAAAAAGCCTTCACATTTCTGGAACAACATCCTATGGACAGATGAGACAAAGATCAACTTGTACCAGAGTGATGGGAAGAGAAGAGTATGGAGAAGGAAAGGAACTGCTCATGATCCAAAGCATACCACCTCATCAGTGAAGTATGGTGGTGGTAGTGTCATGGCGTGGGCATGTATGGCTGCCAATGGAACTGGTTCTCTTGTATTTATTGATGATGTGACTGCTGACAAAAAGCAGCAGGATGAATTCTGAAGTGTTTCGGGCAATATTATCTGCTCATATTCAGCCAAATGCTTCAGAACTCATTGGACGGCGCTTCACAGTGCAGATGGACAATGACCCGAAGCATACTGCGAAAGCAACCAAAGAGTTTTTTAAGGGAAAGAAGTGGAATGTTATGCAATGGCCAAGTCAATCACCTGACCTGAATCCGATTGAGCATGCATTTCACTTGCTGAAGACAAAACTGAAGGGAAAATGCCCCAAGAACAAGCAGGAACTGAAGACAGTTGCAGTAGAGGCCTGGCAGAGCATCACCAGGGATGAAACCCAGCGTCTGGTGATGTCTATGCGTTCCAGACTTCAGGCTGGAATTGAATGCAAAGGATTTGCAACCAAGTATTAAAAAGTGAAAGTTTGATTTATGATTGTTAATCTGTCCCATTACTTTTGGTCCCTTAAAAAGTGGGAGGCACATATACAAACTGTTGTAATTCCTACACCGTTCACCTGATTTGGATGTAAATACCCTCAAATTAAAGCTGAAAGTCTGCAGTTAAAGCACATCTTGTTCGTTTCATTTCAACTCCATTGTGGTGGTGTATAGAGCCAAAAAGATTAGAATTGTGTCGATGTCCCAATATTTATGGACCTGACTGTATGTCGCTGGTGACTCAAGGCTCTGAGAGATTTGCGTTTCAGATGATATGCTGATTTGATCAGTTGTACCCTTGAAAAATGATGCAAACTCATTGCACTTTCCTGTGGAAACAAGCTCGGTCCTAGTTGTGAAGGGGGATTAGTTACCTTTTCGACTGTTGAAAAAAGACCTCGAGCATTGTTCATAGTCTCGCTGATGATGTTGGAGAGAAAGACGGTCTTGCGTTGCATGTGTCAGAGTTGTATTTGCGTAGCATCTCTTTGTGTATTTGAAAACAGTAGTCTAGTAGTTTGGATTTACGCCACTTTCTGTCAGTCTTCCTACAGCAGGGGTCCTCCACTACATCCCCCAGGGCCAGAATGTTTCTAAGCAGACACTCCCGGGGCCAGACTTACAAATAAAGAAAATAAAATGAATTTATACCTAATACGCCTATTCTTGTTTGAAATGTTCACTTTCTTACTGAATTAATGCTATATTTAATTTCTTTACATGTATTAGTTTGAGCGAATAGTTTGGGCATTTTAGTTCTTTAGTTCTGGCTGTTCATGCCACTGTACTTAATCTGCTCTTTTTATCTTAACTATTACTCTCTTATTTTTAATACATTCTGTGTGTGTGTGTGTGTATATATATATATATACATATATTTATACTTATATTGTTTGTTCTGTTTAACCTGCTTGTTTAGCTTATTTTAGAGAATGTGTGACGTGCTCCTACAACACCAAAACTAATTCCTTGTATGTGTAAAAAACATACTTGGCAATAAAGCTTTTCTGATTCTGATTCTTTAGGAGAGAGGGGGGCATGACATGCAGCAAAGGGTCGCAGGTTGGAGTCAAACCTGCGGCCGCTGCATCGAGGAGTAAACCTCTATATATGGCGCGCACTCTATACCAGGTGAGCTACCCAGGCGCCAAACGTAGCAGTGTGGAGGAAGCCTGTGTGCGTGGGTCAGGTGTGCGGTGTTTTTTAGGAACCTACTTGGAGATGAATCCTCCAGACTCGCAGCGCTGGCGCGTGTCTGATCCCTCCAGGAACAGCAGCTCGGGCTGATGCAGCACGTCCACCAGCACAGACAGCTCAGCATTCACCAGAGGCTTCAGACGCTCCTCCAGGGTGTTGATGATGTCCTACACACACAGACACACACACACACACAGACTCATTAGTTAGTGTCAGCTCTAGGGTTATGATTTTATTGGAATTGAATTGTTTGTCTTGAAAAAGAGGTTTCATCTCAACGAGGATGTCCCAGTTAAATAAATAAATATAACGATAGAGGACTGTAGTCATATTCCCGTCTGGGACTCCAGGCCTTTGATCAGTGTGGTACTTGTGTGGATGTTTGTGTATTAGTGCGTGTACCTGCAGTTTCTCTATGATGTTCTTGTAGTCCCAGGGGTTGCTGGGAGCGATGGTTCTGGAGGAGCGGGACAAGGATTTGTAGTTTGGGTTGGAGCGGGACAGAGAGTTGAGAGAGGACGCAGACAACACGGTCCCGATCTGAGCCTCCAGGTCCAGAGGGAGAGCGATGGACCGACTCTTAGCTGCTCAGAGAGAGATATATATAATCAATCATCAATTACACTTCACACAGAGAAGAATACACACACACACACACACACACACACACACACACACACACACACACACACACACACACAGATATAGGAAGATATTGGTGAATGAGGCCCAAAGTACTTTATTATGCAGCCCCCCCACTCACCGGTCATGGCGAGGGTCCTGATGCAGGTCTCTACCTGTCCTCGGTGCTGCTGCTGCAGCCAGGGACAGTCCAGCAGACGGACAGACGACTGCAGCAGCTGAGTCACGATGGTGTGATGAGTCTGAGAGACAGACAGAGAGAGAGACAGACAGACAGACAGACAGAGAGAGAGAGACAGAGAGAGCGAGAGAGAGAGACAGAAAGAGCGAGAGAGAGAGAGACAGAGAGAGCGAGAGAGAGAGAGAGAGAGAGACAGCGAGAGAGAGAGACAGAGAGGGAGAGAGAGACAGAGAGAGAGAGACAGAGAGAGAGAGAGAGAGAGAGAGAGAGAGAGAGACAGAGAGGGAGAGAGAGAGAAAGAGAGAGAGAGAGAGAGAGAGAGAGAGAGAGAGAGAGAGAGAGAGAGAGAGAGAGAAACAGAGAGAGAGAGAGAGAGACAGAGAGAGAGAGACAGAGAGAGAGAGAGGGGGGGGAGAGTTAGTTGTAGTCTTGTGACCCTGTGTGTGGTAGGCATAACGTGACGCCATCACGGCGTGTGAGTGTTGCATGCTGGTCCTGACCTGCAGAGACGTGCTGTTCTCAGAGAACGGCGAGCTGAAGAAGGCGTGGATGGTGTCGAACACCACGTTGATGATGTATTTCTCCAGGATGGGATCAGACAGACGCTTTTCTCGCTTGTTACACACCTGCAGAGAAACACACAGAAGCAGTGGTGTAGTGAGGATACTGGGATTGTTTCCCTCCCAGCCTCATACTCGCCCGTCCCAGAGCGACAACCCATAACTTTTTTGGTACTGTTACAGTGTATAGCATCCTACCTACGGTGGCCGACAGGGGCAAACGCCCTGCAACTTAAGAAAACACATAAATATGAAACGATGCAAACCCAGAAAACAAATGCAACAAAAGAACGCAGCATCCAGATTACACAACAGAAGTTTTCCAGACCTCTAGAGGGAGCAGCTAGTGGAACAGCTGGATTTTAGACCCCACGGGGGGGGAGAGCTCTGCCTTTTATTAGAGTCAGGTATGGCTGAGGCCTGGAGAACTCCATAGACTGTATATAACATTCATATTATTATTAATAACATAATATATTAGTAATATACAGTCTATGCTCCTGTCTCATGCCCTCCCGGCTGGTGCCGTCCCCGAGCTTCGGCTTTTCAAAATAAAAGCTTGCGTCTGGTCCCTATGTCCCAGTTGTCAGTTTCCCGTCCAGCGCCCACGTCGTTTAAATAACAAATGCACCTGCTCCCATCTGTGGCCCATGCTGGTCTTACA
>NW_027595399.1:389166-396666 GCF_031162955.1 Sander vitreus | reverse complement strand
ATGCTTTTTAAAAATACGCATCATCACGAAAACACACGTGAGAAAGGACGCGGGACACGATGTAACACCAGGACTTGGTGATCTGTTCAACAGAAGCAAGCTCTCTGAGTAGTTTGTGGATAATGTGCAGAGGAGAAGAGAGTTGGGGGCGTTGCCTTGTTTCTACGTTGTTTCCAACTACAACTTTGGTCCGTGTTGCAAGTTCCTTTTTACTGATTTATTTATTTTATTTTACATTTTATTTTCTACCTTTATTAATACATACTGTGTGTATATATGTATAGTTATAGTGTTTATATTCTTCTTATCCTTCTTACATCTAGAGAATGTGTAACGTGCACCAACAAAACCAAAACATAAAGCCCTTTCTGATTACAGTTTAGTTCAGTAGAGATCTGATCATTTGTTGTACTTGATGAAGCGCGTTGCATGGAATCATCTATCCGTGTTATTTTTGATTAATTACAATGAGGAAGTCAAAAAGAAACCCATATTTCATTTGAGAATGGGTCAAATATGACTCGAAAACAACACAAGGGTTAACATGCATAACCTAAAAGTGACAAACGTTGGAAAAAAACAATACAAACGTCCAAAAAAAGTGCAAAAACATCGACAATAACATCGGAAAATTTGTGACAAAAAAGTGACAAAAACGTCACCAAAAAAAGTTATTATTATTTTGACCCAGAAAAACAACAGTTGCATGGTCGATGGGAGACAACAGGAGGGCTAAGAGGCTTTTATTTTGGCGGTGCCCAGTCTTACCTGGTCGTAGGACACCTGCAGCAGGTCCAGCATCACTTTATGAGCACCCATGTTCTTCAACAACCTCTGCTGCTTCTTCCAAACTCCACTGCTGCACATTTTATTCAACCTCTCCAGGATCTACAGCGGAGAGAGACAAATATCATCTTCTGATTAATATCAGAATCAGTTTTCTTGGCCAAGTATACTCAAATACACAAGATATTTGAGTCAGGTAGGTGTTAACTCTCTATACATTCAACAAGTAGACATGTAGTAGTAAACATTCAGTAGATAAATAGTGATATAGACACATACTGTACAATAGAGACAACAATATACATATAGGCACAACATAATCAACATGACATCATGACTTCGCGTAAACATACACGCCCACTTTCTTAAGCCAAGCGGCGTGTTATCTGTACGCATTTTGAGCACCGTATACAGCGGACGGGTTGAGTTTAGGAAACATGACACGTGGGACTCGATCCCAGGTCTCCTGGGTGAACGTCCTGTGTTTGACCCATCCTCCCCCTACGCTGATTTTCGGCCTTTCATACTACTCGCTACGGCATCCAATCACACGCAATCTCAAGGTAATGTAAGTCAATGGAGGCCAAACGGCGTTGATAAACGCCACAACGCTACAAAGAGAGTATGCGTCTTGATAACACGCCAATAATGGCGTACGGATTGGCGTGTCATACATACGCCACTTCATGACATCGGTCTGACATAATATACAAAAATACAAATATACAAATAAGACATAATATCAAGACAAGTACTCATGGAGCGGGATGTGTCTGTCAGAATGTGAGCACTTCTTAATCAACACTAATTCATTCAATCACAGTTCAAACTCCGAACTGTTTTGTTTGTTATTATAATTATTCGTTGTCTTCTGCTGCGGCTCAAATATCTGTGAGCTGGACAGGATGTGGACGAGGTTCCCAGGAAATATCAGCCCAATCGGCCACAATATATTCTGTTAAAACACTGCATATATCTATATTATTCATACTATTATTATGATGTTACTGCTACTACGTTGCACATATCTGTACATGTTGTTCATACATTGTTCATATTACATAACCACATTTATTCTGCTCCTATAAGGTAACTGCTAATACACGGCTCATATTTATATTACTCTAAACCACCTTCTGTTAACCAGCTGTACACTACTGTCTACACTGCACTATATCACACATACACACACACAGACACACACAGACACACACACACAGACACACACACACACACACACACACACACACACACACACACACACACACACACACACACACACAGACAGACACAGACACACACACACACACAGACACACACACACACACACACACACACACACACACACACACACACACACACACACAGACACACACACACAGACACACACACACACAGACACACGCACACACACACACACAGACACACACACACACACACACACACAGACAGACACAGACAGACAGACTCAGACACACACAGACACACGCACACACACACGCACACATGCACACACACACACACAGACACACACATACACACGCACACACACACACATAGACACAGACACGCACGCACACACGCACACACACACACACACACACGCACACACACAGACACACACACACACACACACACACACACACACACACACACACACACACACACACACACACACACACACACACACACACACACACACACACACACACACACACACACACACACACACACACTCAGTCACACAGAGTCTGGCTGACAGCCAATGAAGGTGCATGTTTAATGAACGAGTGAGGCCCAAAATATAAAAATAATTCTGAATGTCAAAGTCTGAATTTATGGAACATCTGTAATGAGACACACTTTTCCAGTTTAAACATGCAACTTGTCTTATGTTGGATTTATTTGGTACATCTGATTTCATATGTTGCACTTTTTTACTTTCATTATTGACCCACTACTGTTAAAAAAGCAAATACAGGCTACTCTTTTTGCACCTGCTGCACCGGTTTACTTTAAGTTTTTATTTTGTCTTCCTCCTGAAAGTGACTTTATTTCGTGGTTGGATGGATAGCCTACATCTGGCTTCATTCATTTGATCGTTTAAAAGAATAATGGTCTGGGACAGCCGTAGACTAACGACGGCCCGGTGACAGACTGAAGTCCACTTCAACGCAAGATTCAGACGAGACGAGTTGAAACTTTGGTCTCCTTGTCTCCGATCTGCTAGTTTACACCAACGAGACGAGACGGTTTGTCATCTGCATAGAGGTGACTCTCTGTACTTTCTCCGTTCTAACGTCAGACCTTCAGGCTCAAGAGTTGAGAGGACACAGCCGTCAAATGGGATGAAAGCAACTTTGGATAGAAAATTGAATCCCAGCGTGGAAACGTTTACGACGTGATTCACTGACAAAGCTTGTGATTGAAAACAGAAATAATTTGAAAGCTGAACTTATTCATAAGATCACGATAATGCAAGATCATTTGGACTCCGAGTAGTCTATATATCCACGACGTTCCACTTCCGGCATTCATAGGAGCTGATACTGTGGGTGCTCCGGAGCTCGAGCTCCAGGGGTGCCAGTCTGCCAGTAGGCTCCATTCATTTACAATAAAACCTAGCAGTTGGTGCTAAGTGGAGCGTCTGTCATAGTGTGATTGGTTATGTCACTGTCAGTCCCCTGTTCCATACCCTATCCACCAATCACAGCGTGGCCCCACTCCATCCCCCCACTATACAGTGCATGCATGTGCATTAGGTAATCAGAGTGAGACTAAAATGGACAGATTTGTTATTAAAAAAGCAAAACCTAATGATGCCAGTGCATCGACGTCCACCACCAGTGCAGAGAGATCTTAATTTCCCACGAAGCTGATGGCGGTTACATGTCAGTTAAACTTCTCATCTCCAGTCCTATCTGTATCTCACGGCAGTTCGTGAAATGGTCACGTTATTTTTAATGTATTAACTGGGACGTTTTTCTCGTTTTTTTCGTGGTGGCCAGCACGGAAATGTGAAGTAATGTTTTTCAATGGGAAGCATGCGTGGTCACAGCACGAAAATGGTAGGGAGTAGTATAAAGAGCCGAAAATCTGCGTAGGGAGGTTGGTCGGGGGGGTGGATGGGTCAAACAACACAGGACTTTCACCCAGGCGAGTGGGGATGGCGTTTTGTTTCCCGTAGTCTTCCTAATCACAACCGTCCCGTTATTGTCGCGCGTCCCCAGCGGCCGTCTCCCGGCGTGTGAAGCGTCCTTTCCCCGTAGGGTATTTCATGTTGGCCACCACGAAAAAAACGAGAAAAACGTCCCCGTGAACACGTATCAATAGATTAAAAATAACATGACATTTACACGAACTGCTGTGAGACCGGGCTGGTATCTGTGAGGAGTGGAGCTGAGAGTCTACTTTACAGCTCTATTATCGAGTCAATAGGCGTGTGTGTTTGTGTCGGCCGCTGTCCATTTCCTATAAGGTTCTGAAATGTAAACATTTTTTGACTACTTTTTTTTAAAGGGCGTGCGCCCGTGAAGACCCACGGAGGAAAACATACATCGGCGCCTACGTCGAGATTCCTCCGGAGGTCCTTCATTTCACCCGGATGTCGTCTCTCTTCCTCTTTCTTTGTGTCTTTTGGCGTTCTAACCTCCGCTGGATTTATTTTTTATTTAACCCGGTTAGTCTCATTGAGATATACAATCTCTTTTTCAAGAGAGACCTGGCCAAGATAGCAGAACAAGCTAGTTACATATAAAACATTTTACAATCACAAAGAGGCAAAGACAACTCAAGTGCATTTCAATTAAATAAAAGTGCCATTAGTTAAAACATTTGCACGTGTGGATGGACTCATGTTCTATGGTTTTAACATAACCTTTAAAATCATTTAAGGACATTAGACGGTGTAGTTTGAGTGTTTTCTGTAGGTCGTTCCCAGTAGAAGGTGCAGCAAGCCTGTCCGTACTTGAGGTACATTCAAAGGGATGTGTGAGGACTATGTTAACTGCTCCTCAGATCTCTGCAGGGTAAATCCAGACAGCTAGCTAGACTATCTGTCCAATCTGAGTTTTCTGTTGCACGACTAAAACTACTTCTGAACGTCCACATGTTCCACCAAAACCAGCTCCTTCCTGAGACTATTTAGCAGAGGCACCGTGGCTCCGTCCGGAGCTTAGCCCCGCCCACGACGATTGTGATTGGTTTAAAGAAATGCCAATAAACCAGAGCAGGTTGTTCTCCCATCCAGTAATGCTGTGTGGACTAGTCAGACCCTCCTCTTGCAGGTCTGGCAAAGTGAGACTAAGACTCCGGTGTGTGTGGCAACAACTGAACGCTTAGAAACTGAAATTGATCAGATGAAAGAAGTTTTGATCGGATGAACACAAATCCAGGAATTTGGATGCTTTGATTTACATTTGAGACATTGAGCAGATGCTGTTCAGAGAGAGAAATAGTGTAATAATCATTCTGAGCAGTGAAAGTTGAGACTAAGACAAGAGCACCAAATAAAGGACATCATCAACAAACAGAGACACCACAGCCCCGCCCACGTTGATTGATTGATTGATTGATTGATTGACAGCTGATCTGATGGAAGTGCGCGGCAGAAACACCACAACAGACAAAACAACAAAAACAGACAAAGTGTTCTCACCTCTTTGACTTTCTGGTAGTTCTCGTTGCCTTTCTCCTTCTCCTTCTTGGGCGTTGCGTTCTCCGATGCCCCCTGCAGGAGGCAGACGGTAAGACTCTCTGGTGCTACATTACACACACTAGACTCAATAACAATACCGCCCAATTTGGGGACCGTGGGCCAAGTTTGGCCCAATGCTCCGTTTGTTTTGGCCCACTGTGGCATTTGACATGCTCATGCTTATTTTCCTCTTATTTTAAAAGAGCTGTGAAATCCTAACCGTTATGACTACGAAACATACATTTTGTGCAGCTAAAAAGTAATTAATCTGAGTTTTATGGCGAAGTAAAGAACAGTGCTTGTAAACTTCATGCGCCCGGCGCACGGACCCTTCTTTCTGTCGTCAAACTAGCAAAAGTGGATTCCTACACGCCCTGAACGCACCTGCACCAGGCTCCTTACGCCGTGCTCTTAGATCGTTAGAATAGGGCCCTGACAGACACTTTATGATTCATTTCTGTGTGAAAGAGCTGCACAAACCTCACGTAAACTATATAAATAGAAGACTGTCCTGTATCATCAAAAACACTCTCTTGACTCAAAACTCAGTGTCACATTTGTACAGTAGAGCTCTCACCGTTGGGTCTGTCTGGTTAGAGCAAAACAAGACAACATGAGCCCCTTCCCAAACAGAAATTAATATGAAGAGAGAGACATGCAACAAAGGCCCGAAGCTCAGGACCATAAACAGTAGTTTAGCCTTCAGACACATCAGCAAAGCCCCACACCAACGTTAAGCTCAGTGAGCTGAAAAACCAGAATGCAAAGGTCCAGTTCAGTACTTTAGTTCATCATGACTGATTATCAGTTCATGTTAGACAGTTAATGTTCTACCGAAGAAATGTTCTTGTGTTGGTTTAAGTAGCGCCTGTTTTAGCTAGTTAGTTAGTTAGTTCATTAGTTAATGGTTACTCACTGTGTGTATGTGTGTGTGTGTGTGTGTGTGTGTCTGTGTGTGTATGTGTGTCTGTGTGTGTGTGTGTGTGTGTGTGTGTGTGTGTGTGTGTGTCTGTGTGTGTGTGTGTGTGTGTGTGTGTGTGTGTGTGTCTGTGTGTGTGTGTGTGTGTGTGTGTGTGTGTGTGTGTGTGTGTGTGTGTGTGTGTGTGTGTGTGTGTGTGTGTGTGTGTGTGTGTGCATGTGTGTGTGTGTGTGTGTGTGTGTGTGTGTGTATATAAGTAATAAGTAAAAGCAATTAAAGGGAAAACCTTGAAGGGTAATATGAGTAAAACAATAAAGCAATAATGGGCATTTTACATTGTAAGTTAAAGGATAACTTAGTTTTTCCACCCTGGACTCTCTGTCTCCATGTTTGTGTGTCTGATGGAACAACAATCTCTGAAACTGGTCCAGTATTAAACCAGAACCAAGCTGTAATGTTACCCTACAGGACTAATGTTCAGCAGCAGTTAGTAACAAGCTGTAATGTTACCCTACAGGACTAATGTTCAGCAGCAGTTAGTAACAAGCTGTAATGTTACCCTACAGGACTAATGTTCAGCAGCAGTTAGTGTCTACTAACCCACCAGACTCCATGTAAATAATCACGACTTTTATCATGGTAAAAAACACTTCATTCAAAGTGGACAGAAACTAAATAAAACTACCAAAAGCCGTCTTGGTTCATCTTTCCACTGTTCCAACAATCACCACTCTGGTTTGGTTGAAATAAACCCTTAATTCACCCATTTACATGTGGAGATATGCTGGCTCTATACACGCTAAAAGTCCTGATTATTTACATGGAGTCTGGTGGAAATATGCTGGCTCTATACACGCTAAAAGTCCTGATTATTTACATGGAGTCTGGTGGAGATATGCTGGCTCTATACACGCTAAAAGTCCTGATTATTTACATGGAGTCTGGTGGAGATATGCTGGCTCTATACACGCTAAAAGTCCTGATTATTTACATGGAGTCTGGTGGAGATATGCTGGCTCTATACACACTAAAAGTCCTGATTATTTACATGGAGTCTGGTGGGTTTGGTGATGGTGATTTCGGGGCTGTTTCATGTTAA
>NW_027595399.1:381666-384166 GCF_031162955.1 Sander vitreus | reverse complement strand
TTAAACCTGCTTTCTATCTGAAGTCCAGCAGGGGGAGACTCCTTAAACCTGCTTTCTATCTGAAGTCCAGCAGGGGGAGACTCCTTAAACCTGCTTTCTATCTGACTTCCAGCAGGGGGAGACTCCTTAAACCTGCTTTCTATCTGAAGTCCAGCAGGGAGACTCCTTAAACCTGCTTTCTATCTGAAGTCCAGCAGGGGAGACTCCTTAAACCTGCTTTCTATCTGAAGTCCAGCAGGGGGAGACTCCTTAAACCTGCTTTCTATCTGAAGTCCAGCAGGGGAGACTCCTTAAACCTGCTTTCTATCTGAAGTCCAGCAGGGGGAGACTCCTTAAACCTGCTTTCTATCTGAAGTCCAGCAGGGGAGACTCCTTAAACCTGCTTTCTATCTGAAGTCCAGCAGGGGAGACTCCTTAAACCTGCTTTCTATCTGAAGTCCAGCAGGGGGAGACTCCTTAAACCTGCTTTCTATCTGAAGTCCAGCAGGGGGAGACTCCTTAAACCTGCTTTCTATCTGAAGTCCAGCAGGGGGAGACTCCTTAAACCTGCTTTCTATCTGAAGTCCAGCAGGGGAGACTCCTTAAACCTGCTTTCTATCTGAAGTCCAGCAGGGGGAGACTCCTTAAACCTGCTTTCTATCTGAAGTCCAGCAGGGGGAGACTCCTTAAACCTGCTTTCTATCTGAAGTCCAGCAGGGGGAGACTCCTTAAACCTGCTTTCTATCTGAACTCCAGCAGGGGGAGACTCCTTAAAGCTGCTTTCTACCTGAACTCCTGCAGGGGGAGACTCCTTAAACCTGCTTTCTATCTGAAGTCCAGCAGGGGGAGACTCCTTAAACCTGCTTTCTATCTGAAGTCCAGCAGGGGGCGACACGTGCGGTTGCTAAAAGGAGTTTGGTTTCTGTAGAAGTCTCTGAGAAAGTGACCCACTTCTCTCTTGATTTATTACCTCAGTAAACATTTTCATAATGAGTTCATGGTCTCAATCGTCAATCCGTATTTGTTGCGTAACGGCTGCGGCCATGACTGACAGCTGAAGTCACGAGGACCCACGAGATCTCGCAAATTCACGTAGGATCGCGCGATATAACAGGATGTAGTTTCTATAAACAGAACCCCAAAACCAGCAACAGTTTGTTTCAGGCCAGTCTCCGCCCATTATGACGTTTTCAAGGTGTAGTTCAGGGAAATATGATCCGCCGTGAGCATGGTGTATTTTATTTTGAAAATTAACCAGGTTTTTATTTTGCTTCTGTGCTTGACTTCCTGTCCCGCACTATCTGCCGTGTGCTGAATTGTTGCAGAAGTCCGGCAGAAATAGAAGCTCTGCGTATCAGCTCCGGAGGGCTGGGACCACCAGAGCTGGGACGGAGTAGAGATGCAGACGTTCTGCAGTCAGTGGAAATAAACACACTGACTTTAATGGAAACCTAATGACTCCACTGCTCTGTTCGCAGTTGGTGGAAATTGGGGCTGAGTCTCTATCTGATCTGTTAGAGGGAGAGCAGGAGACGGCTGTGAAGTTTAACGTTGGTAGTCCCCGGAGCAGAAGTTGGTCATTTCAGGGCGCAGATTAGAACCCAAATTGAAACGTAAGCAACTAAATAAATTGCTGAATGTTAGAATATTGTGTCACATTGGTCGCTCGTGTAGGCACGCGATCTGTGCTGCCTGCACGATCCGTTGTGCGAATGCGCAGATGATAATCCTGTTTACGACACTGCACGATCTGTTCCGCGCTTGCGCGCTTTTGCACCGCGGGAATTTCATTCATTTCACAGCGCTCGCAAAGGGGAGTGTGGAGGAAACTGAAGGTCTGCAGTGACAGAAAGACTCCATTCCACATGGAACCAAAACGGTGTACGTTCACGTAACATCTAACAACTCCTTTATTATTTTGGATTGGCAACCACGTAAACGCCTCATTATGCATAGCTGAAGCAACATTTAAAAACAGTACCCCAAACCCTAACCCTAACCCTAACCCTAACCATTGCCTAATCCTACTGCCGACCAGGCAAGGAAGGCGACGTTGGGGGCTTAACAGGTCTGATCCTAGAACCTCCCCTGATCCAGGATCCGTTACCTGCAGTATCTCCAGTATCTTCAGCTTGGTGTCCATCACCGTCAGGTCCACCTTGTCGATGCTATCTTTACTTCCTCTCGGCACGTCCAGAGCAAGCCCGGCCTCCGCCCCACTGCCCCCCCCACCTCCGAAGATGGACTGCTTCCTGTTGAGCACCATGGTGGACATCATCTGTCCCATCCCGTGGATGGAGCGCTTCACGTTCTTCCCTTCGGACGGAGAAGAAAAACAGTTTCTAGTAATTCCTTTTAAAGCATGAGTACTACTTTCATCATGAATGAGACAGTGAAGCACGGTGGGAATCCCCAGAGGCCCCACAACACGATATTATGCTGATTTCTGTGTCACGATACGATATTATTTGAGACTTTTTCCCATTCTTAGCTAGTCGTTTCGGTGTCTAAATGTGTCGTT
>NW_027595399.1:366666-369166 GCF_031162955.1 Sander vitreus | reverse complement strand
AGAACGCAGAGTGTTTAACACAAGTGTGTGTTTGTGTGTGTGTGTGTGTGTGTGTGTGTGTGTGTGTGTGTGTGTGTGTGTGTGTGTGTGTGTGTGTGTGTGTGTGTGTGTCTGTGTGTGTGTGTGTGTGTGTGTGTGTGTGTGTGTGTGTGTGTGTGTGTGTGTGTGTGTGTGTGTGTGTGTGTGTGTGTGTGTGTGTGTGTGTGTGTGTGTGTGTGTGTGTGTGTGTGTGTGTGTGTGTGTGTGTGTGTGTGTGTGTGTGTGTGTGTATCTGTGTGTGTGTGTGTGTGTGTGTGTGTGTGTGTGTGTGTGTGTGTGTGTGTGTGTGTGTGTGTGTGTGTGTGTGTGTGTGTGTGTGTGTGTGTGTGTGTGTGTGTGTGTGTGTGTGTGTGTGTGTGTGTGTGTGTGTGTGTGTGTGTGTGTGTGTGTGTGTGTGTATGTGTGTGTGTGTGTGTGTGTGTGTGTGTGTGTGTGTGTGTGTGTGTGTGTGTGTGTGTGTGTGTGTGTGTGTGTGTGTGTGTGTGTGTGTGTGTGTGTCTGTGTGTGTGTGTGTGTGTGTGTGTGTGTCTGTGTGTGTGTGTGTGTGTGTGTGTGTGTGTGTGTGTGTGTGTGTGTGTGTGTGTGTGTGTGTGTGTGTGTGTGTGTGTGTGTGTGTGTGTGTGTGTGTGTGTATGTGTGTGTGTGTGTGTGTGTGTGTGTGTGTGTGTGTGTGTGTGTGTGTGTGTGTGTGTGTGTGTGTGTGTGTGTATCTGAGTGTGTGTGTGTGTGTGTGTGTGTGTGTGTGTGTGTGTGTGTGTGTGTGTGTGTGTGTGTGTGTGTGTGTGTGTGTGTGTGTGTGTGTGTGTGTGTGTGTGTGTGTGTGTGTGTGTGTGTGTGTGTGTGTGTGTGTATCTGAGTGTGTGTGTGTGTGTGTGTGTGTGTGTGTGTGTGTGTGTGTGTGTGTGTGTGTGTGTGTGTGTGTGTGTGTGTGTGTGTGTGTGTGTGTGTGTGTGTGTCTGTGTGTGTGTGTGTGTGTGTGTGTGTGTGTGTGTGTGTGTGTGTGTGTGTGTGTGTGTGTGTGTGTGTGTGTGTATCTGATGTGTGTGTGTGTGTGTGTGTATCTGAGTGTGTGTATCTGAGTGTGTGTGTGTGTGTATCTGAGTGTGTGTGTGTATCTGAGTGTGTGTGTGTGTGTGTGTGTGTGTGTGTGTGTCTGAGTGTGTGTGTGTGTGTATCTGAGTGTGTGTGTGTGTGTGTGTGTGTGTGTATCTGAGTGTGTCTGAGTATCTGAGTGTGTGTGTGTGTATCTGAGTGTGTGTGTCTGAGTGTGTGTGTGTGTGTGTGTGTGTGTGTATCTGAGTGTGTGTCTGGGTGTGTGTGTGTATCTGAGTGTGTGTGTGTATCTGAGTGTGTGTGTGTGTGTGTGTGTGTGTATCTGAGTGTGTGTGTGTGTGTGTGTGTGTGTGTGTGTGTGTGTGTGTGTGTGTGTGTGTGTGTGTATCTGAGTGTGTGTGTGTGTACCTCCACCTCCCACAGAGCGTTGGAGCTGGTAGCAGACGTGGCCGACTGCCTCAGCGTGGTCCGGAGGAAAACGTGCAGTTTGCTCTTGTACTCGTCGCACGTCAGGAACTTCTCCTGCTCGGCGTGAAACAAACGCACCACCTCGCCCTGACACACACACACGGGACGCCACGGAGACGTTAGGAAGGACAACGAGAGAAAACGTTGTGCTTGGAGATGATATTAAGGAAAGTATCAGTTCTTCATACACACCTCCAAAGAAACGAAAACAAAACAACAAAAACTATTACTTTTTGCACTCTACATCCCGCTCCATGAGTACTTGTCTTGTTTGTATATTTGTATTTTTATACATTATGTTGATATGTGCCTATATGTATATTGTTGTCTCTATTTCACATTATGTGTCTATATTACTATTTGTCTACTGAATGTTTACTACTACATGTCTACTTGTTGAATGTGTAACACCTACCTGAGTCAAATATCTTGTGTATGTAAGTATACTTGGCCAATAAAACTGATTAGTACTCTGGAATCTGAATACTTCTTCCCCCACTGATACTGTACATACAGTACATACTGTATATACTGTATGTACTGTATGTGTTAAGGAAAAACTTAGGAGCAGCACAACTCATTTGACATTAGTGAAGAAGGTTCGGGAGACTTAAGACTTACACAGAAGCATTTAATGAACACTCAATTGTCACTCAACAGTTTAGATGTGTTATAGGCCCCTCCCACTCTCTGAAGTTCCTGTCCTCCTGAAGGTGTATTTAAACTCAGGCTAGAGGCGTTATGCTTATATGTAGTATATGTAGTGTGTATGTGCAGTACAGTCACTTACTCCTTTGAGCACCTCCTCTCGGTGGTCGCTGTACATCATGAACAGGTTGATCTTCCAGCTGGTGTTGCAGTTCACAGAGTTCACCTGCAGAGGGAGACCAGAGCCTGACTGGGAGATCCTGCATTTTTCATTTTCATTTATTGTACAGGA
>NW_027595399.1:339166-344166 GCF_031162955.1 Sander vitreus | reverse complement strand
CACACACACACGCACACACACACACACACACACATACAGACAAACACACACACACACAGACACACACACACACACACACACACACACACAGACACACACACACACACACACACACACACACACACACACACACAGACACAGACACACACACACACACACACACACAGACACACACACACACACACACACACACACAGACAGACACACACACAGAGACACACACACAGAGACACACACACAGAGACACACACACACACACACAGACACACACCTTTCACATAAGTGGTTATAAATGAGTGATGCTGGAGCAGGTCACCAACGTTAACATATACCCTCTGATGGGAGAGTTCGTGTTTACATTCAGCGAGCAGATCCTTTCCGTCCTGCTGTTCAGGTCCAAGCGTCCTGTTTGTTTTTGAAGCTGCAAAAATTTGACTGTGCGCAAACTAGCAGATTCATCCACTCACATCTCTCTCTCCTCACTATTCAAATCTTTCTGTGTGTGTGTGTGTGTGTGTGTGTGTGTGTGTGTGTGTGTGTGTGTGTGTGTTTTGCCGGCAGTAAACTCCAGATAAAAACAATCTGTGAGTCAAAAGCACTCTCAAATGTTTATGGCCAAAATTAAAGCACAGTAATTGGTAGCCTTTATTTATTTATTTATTTATGACTGTCAGTAGCACATTGACTGCTGCTGTATAAGAGCATGAAGATCGGGGGGGAGGTTTGGCTCCTAAAACAGGAGACTTTCACCAGGAAACAGGTGTTCATGTCCTGAAGAAGTTAAGGAGAAAACACAAGACTTTCACCAGGAAACAGGTGTTCATGTCCTGAAGAAGTTAAGGAGAAAACACGAGACTTTCACCAGGAAACAGGTGTTCATGTCCTGAAGAAGTTAAGGAGAAAACACAAGACTTTCACCATGAAACAGGTGTTCATGTCCTGAAGAAGTTAAGGAGAAAACACAAGACTTTCACCAGGAAACAGGTGTTCAATTCCTGAAGAAGTTAAGGAGAAAACACAAGACTTTCACCAGAAAACAGATGTTCATGTCCTGTAGAAGTTAAGGAGAAAACACAAGACTTTCACCAGAAAACAGATGTTCATGTCCTGTAGAAGTTAAGGAGAAAACAAAAGACTTTCACCAGGAAACAGGTGTTCATGTCCTGAAGAAGTTAAGGAGAAAACACAAGACTTTCACCAGGAAACAGGTGTTCATGTCCTGAAGAAGTTAAGGAGAAAACACAAGACTTTCACCAGGAAACAGGTGTTCATGTCCTGAAGAAGTTAAGGAGAAAACACAAGACTTTCACCAGGAAACAGGTGTTCATGTCCCGGGAGTGTTTTATCCCAAACCACAATCGTAATCACAATCGAAACAAGTGACAAAAATGTCAAAAGGTGCAGAAAAAACGTGAAAAAGTGACAAAATCATCAGTGGAAAAGCAACCAAAGTGTCGAAAAACACGTCCAAAACGTTGAAAACTTTGACCCAGAAAACCAGAAAGTTGCACGGTCGACGGGAAGACACAACACAAGGGTTAACTAGTTGTTTTGGTGTCTAAACTTTCTGGTAGGAGATCTCACCAATGGGCGTGCAGAAGTTTCCGTTGAATATGATATGAACCCGTTCATGTTCCTCGTCAGGCATCAACCCTTACATGTGCGTGTATCTGTACACTGTTTTCCTTTTCTGTTCTTTGAAATGTATTTTTTCCTGCACAGGTGGAAATGTTCATGTATTCCATGTGCACTTGCACCGTACTGAAGTACTGGCGGATGCATCCCACTACTAGAGAGTACAAACGTTTAGAAGTATCACACAGAAACATCTGAATCAGATCTTCACTCAGTGTTTGATGCAGTTTATAGAAACTATAAACTCAGACGCCATGTAAACACCTTCATGCCTCGGTTAGAATAACAGAGGTCTCTCTGTGTTTACAGAGGTAGAGAACTCCTTCATTTTCAGTCATTTTTTGGGTCAGTTTTCTTTCAGTTATATGTGAGTTTTCAGTCCATTTTGTGTCAGTTTTTGGGTCAGTTTTCAGTCAGTTTTTGGTCAGTTTTGTGTCCGTTTATGGTCAGTTTTCAATCAGTTTTTGGGTCAGTTTTAGGTCAGTTTTCAGTCCATTTTGAGACAGTTTTTGGGTCAGTTTTCAGTCAGTTTTTGGTCAGTTTTGTGTCCGTTTATGGTCAGTTTTCAATCAGTTTTTGGGTCAGTTTTAGGTCAGTTTTCAATCAGTTTTTGGGTCAGTTTTAGGTCAGTTTTCAGTCCGTTTTGGGACAGTTTTGTGTCTGTTTTTGGTCAGTTTTCAATCAGTTTTTAGGTTAGTTTTCTTTCAGTTATATGTGAGTTTTCAGTCCATTTTGTGTCAGTTTTTGGGTCAGTTTTAGGTCAGTTTTCAGTCCGTTTTTGGTCAGTTTTTTGTCCGTTTATGGTCAGTTTTCAATCAGTTTTTGGGTCAGTTTTAGGACAGTTTTCAGTCTGTTTTTGGTCAGTTTTCAATCAGTTTTTGGGTCAGTTTTAGGTCAGTTTTCAGTCCGTTTTGGGACAGTTTTTGGGTCAGTTTATGGTCAGTTTTTGGTCAGTTTTGTGTCCATTGTGGGTCAGTTCTCAGTCGAGGTTTTGAGATTCGCTGAAATGACGGAACCGGTTGAGGTTGAACGCCATTGGCACACGGGACGGACGCGTCACACGACTCTGTAATACACGTCAGCAAACGTTATTCTTGGAGTCAATGTGCAGAAATAACAGAACAAATATAGATAATAAATGAATTTAGTGCATTCATTTTGACAGTTTCACCAGAAATTTCAAGAAACATCGTCAGTAACCGGAGGATTCCTGCATGTAAACACCTTAAACAGGATGATCAGGTTAAGCGTCTGCCCCCCCCCCCCCACTCTGCTGGAGAGGTGTTTGAACCGGAGATAATCTGTCAGCGCTGTGAGTCAGAGCTGTGACTCCATACAACTTATTCGGTTAGTTTGTAAAGTCAACATATACGTAGTTTAATCCTGCTTTTATTTTCTCAACAGCTGTGTCTGTTCTACACGAGGGTTAAGCAGTTATTTATTAAAGCTAGGGCTGTCAAACGATTACATTTTCTTAATCGCGATTAATCGCCTGTTTTATCACATGATTACACTATTATTTAGCATTTCAGAACAGTTTAAGTCCATATTAACAATGGAAGCCGTTCTCACCGGAGGATCTTAACTGGGAATCAAATGAATGCAAAGAAAGTTACTTTATGAACTTGACTGTAAGATTTCTATTTGTTTATTATTTATTTAATCTAGTCACACATTTGAATTTAACAATAACTTCAAATGCACCACGACGCTGTAGTTTACCAGTTTCATTGAACACACCGTCTGTGTTGTTTCTCCGACAGCAGCTGCAGATTGTTACATCCCGGTGTTGAATCCTCTACAGTAAAACACAGTCACACTTTACACCGTTTAGCGTTAGCTGTCAGCATTTAACCCTGTTTAATCCAGCTACTAGCTAGTGGTAGGCTAACGTTAGCTGCTGTTGAGTATAGTGTTAACTAGCTAGCGGTAGGCTAACGTTAGCTGCTGTTGAGTATAGTGTTAACTAACTAACGGTAGGCTAACGGTAGCTGCCGTCGAGTATAGTGTTAACTAGCTAGCAGTAGGCTAACGTTAGCTGCTGTCGAGTATAGTGTTAACTAGCTAGCGGTAGGCTAACGTTAGCTGCTGTTGAGTATAGTGTTAACTAGCTACGGTAGGCTAACGTTAGCTGCTGTCGAGTATAGTGTTAACTAGCTAGTGGTAGGCTAACGTTAGCTGACGTCGAGTATAGTGTTAACTAGCTAGCGGTAGGCTAACGTTAGCTGCTGTCGAGTATAGTGTTAACTAGCTACGGTAGGCTAACGTTAGCTGCTGTTGAGTATAGTGTTAACTAGCTACGGTAGGCTAACGTTAGCTGCTGTTGAGTATAGTGTAAACTAGCTACGGTAGGCTAACGTTAGCTGCTGTTGAGTATAGTGTTAACTAGCTACGGTAGGCTAACGTTAGCTGCTGTCGAGTATAGTGTTAACTAGCTAGCGGTAGGCTAACGTTAGCTGCTGTTGAGTATAGTGTTAACTAGCGTCACATGCAGCGGTGTTTGTGTTTCCTGTAACGTTTCAGAGCAGCAGAGAGAAGAGCAGACATATCAGTGGAGCCAGAATGAGGCACCAAAATCTGCGTTGCTATTCCTGCAGCAGCAGGATGTGTAGTAGGAAGTAGTAGCAGTAGTAGTAGTAGTAGTAGTAGTAGTAGTAGTAGTATCCTGTTAGGCACGAATAATTAAAGTATCTAATTATATTATTTAATATAATTTAAATTAGTATTAATTATTTAATTAATACTAATTAAAGTAGAAACTTTGAACATTATCTTAGCTCGGGCCGGGCTCAGGCTCGGGCCGGGCTCAGGCTCGGGCTCGGGCTCGGGCTCGGGCTCGAGCTCGGGCTCGGGCCGGGCTTGCGCTGTAAATGAGCAGTCAGGTGATGCGTTTCTATTAGCGTGAAAATGGAAGCTGAGGAGGTGAAACGGAGGCTGGCCTCTGGTGATTACGTTTTGGTTGCACCGGCAAAGAAAGCAAAGTCTGAGGTGTGGAAAGCTTTTGACCATGTGCATTAGGGATGTCACGACAACCGGTACATCGGTACCAACTCATTTTTCCACAGTACCGTAGTTACCGGGGGGGGATGCAATCCTTCCGGACCTGATGGGGGCAGTATATGCGCCTTACGGTAAAAATGACGCTAAATATTGAAGAACACCGACTAGCCCCTCATCAGCTTCTGGCTTTACCGTACATCTACCACTTCACCTGGCACTCCCAAACCACAAGTGAGTCTGCCGCTATCTATCACAACCTAACGTGTGCTCTGATAGCACTTCTTTTAATCAAAGGGGGTAAGCGAGTGTCCACAACACGTAGCTCCTATGGCGCCATGTTGATGCTACCAAGCCATCACCTCCCG
>NW_027595399.1:316666-319166 GCF_031162955.1 Sander vitreus | reverse complement strand
GTTAACCCAGGCTTGGAGCCACTAACTGGGGCTCGGGAGGGAGCATGGGGGCCCTGGAGCACGTTAACCCAGGCTTGGAGCCACTAACTGGGGCTTGGGAGGGAGCATGGGGGCCCTAGAGCATGTTAACCCAGGCTTGGAGCCACATACTGGGGCTTGGGAGGGAGCATGGGGGCCCTGGAGCACGTTAACCCAGGCTTGGAGCCACTAACTGGGGCTCGGGAGGGGGCATGGGGGCCCTGGAGCATGTTAACCCAGGCTTGGAGCCACTTACTGGGGCTCGGGAGGGAGCATGGGGGGCCCTGGAGCATGTTAACCCAGGCTTGGAGCCACATACTGGGACTCGGGAGGGAGCATGGGGGCCCTGGAGCACATTAAACCAGGCTTGGAGCCACTTACTGGGGCTCGGGAGGGAGCATGGGGGGCCTGGAGCATGTTAACCCAGGCTTGGAGCCACTAACTGGGGCTTGGGAGGGGGCATGGGGGCCCTGGAGCACGTTAACCCAGGCTTGGAGCCACTTACTGGGGCTTGGGAGGAAGCATGGGGGCCCTGGAGCACGTTAACCCAGGCTTGGAGCCACATACTGGGGCTTGGGAGGAAGCATGGGGGCCCTGGAGCACGTTAACCAAGGCTTGGAGCCACTAACTGGGCCTCGGGAGGGAGCATGGGGGCCCTAGAGTATGTTAACCCAGGCTTGGAGCAACTTACTGGGGACTTGGGAGGGAGCATGGGGGCCCTGGAGCATGTTAACCCAGGCTTGGAGCCACATACTGGGGCTCGGGAGGGAGCATGGGGGCCCTGGAGCACATTAAACCAGGCTTGGAGCCACTTAGTGGGGCTCGGGAGGGAGCATGGGGGGCCTGGAGCATGTTAACCCAGGCTTGGAGCCACTAACTGGGGCTCGGGAGGACACATGGGGGCCCTGGAGCATGTTAACCCAGGCTTGGAGCCACTTACTGGGGCTCGGGAGGGAGCATGGGGGCCCTGGAGCACGTTAACCCAGGCTTGGAGCCACTAACTGGGGCTCGGGAGGGAGCATGGGGGCCCTGGAGCACGTTAACCCAGGCTTGGAGCCACTTACTGGGGCTTGGGAGGAAGCATGGGGGCCCTGGAGCACGTTAACCCAGGCTTGGAGCCACTAACTGGGGCTCGGGAGGGAGCATGGGGGCCCTGGAGCACGTTAACCCAGGCTTGGAGCCACTTACTGGGGCTTGGGAGGAAGCATGGGGGCCCTGGAGCACGTTAACCCAGGCTTGGAGCCACATACTGGGGCTTGGGAGGAAGCATGGGGGCCCTGGAGCACGTTAACCAAGGCTTGGAGCCACTAACTGGGCCTCGGGAGGGAGCATGGGGGCCCTAGAGTATGTTAACCCAGGCTTGGAGCAACTTACTGGGACTTGGGAGGGAGCATGGGGGCCCTGGAGCACGTTAACCCAGGCATGGAGCCACTAACTGGGGCTCGGGAGGGAGCATGGGGGCCCTGGAGCACGTTAACCCAGGCTTGGAGCCACTAACTGGGGCTCGGGGGGAGCATGGGGGCCCTAGAGCATGTTAACCCAGGCTTGGAGCCACATACTGGGGCTCGGGAGGGAGCATGGGGGCCCTGGAGCACGTTAACCCAGGCTTGGAGCCACATACTGGGGCTTGGGAGGGAGCATGGGGGCTCTGGAGCACGTTAACCCAGGCTCGGAGCCACTAACTGGGGCTCGGGAGGGAGCATGGGGGCTCTGGAGCACGTTAACCCAGGCTTGGAGCCACTAACTGGGGCTCGGGAGGGAGCATGGGGGCCCTGGAGCATGTTAACCCAGGCTTGGAGCCACTATACTGGGGCTTGGGAGGGAGCATGGGGGCCCTGGAGAACGTTAACCCAGGCTTGGAGCCACTTAGTGGGGCTCGGGGGGAGCATGGGGGCCCTGGTGCATTGAACCCAGGCTTGGAGCCACTAACTGGGGCTCGGGAGGACACATGGGGGCCCTGGAGCATGTTAACCCAGGCTTGGAGCCACTAACTGGGGCTCGGGAGGGAGCATGGGGGCCCTGGAGCACGTTAACCCAGGCTTGGAGCCACTAACTGGGGCTTGGGAGGGAGCATGGGGGCCCTGGAGAACGTTAACCCAGGCTTGGAGCCACTTAGTGGGGCTCGGGGGGAGCATGGGGGCCCTGGTGCATTGAACCCAGGCTTGGAGACACTAACTGGGGCTCGGGAGGGAGCATGGGGGCCCTGGAGAACGTTAACCCAGGCTTGGAGCCACTTAGTGGGGCTCGGGGGGAGCATGGGGGCCCTGGTGCATTGAACCCAGGCTTGGAGACACTAACTGGGGCTCGGGAAGGGGCATGGGGGCCCTGGAGGTACTTTTAAAGTGCCAACACAACTAACACTGCACAGCTGACTTCTAAACTAACTCCAGTTAACTTATCGGGAACTTTTACATCTGTGTTGAGATCCATCCGACTGGTGGAGCGATCGCTCTTGCAGTTTTTCCGAAAAAAACAAACGGAC
>NW_027595399.1:309166-314166 GCF_031162955.1 Sander vitreus | reverse complement strand
GGATTTTTCACAAATCACAAAAAAACATTTTTCTGGAAGGACTGTTCTACTTGTGATCAAAGCGGACTTTGAACCCCTCCCTGTGTGTGCTCTCTGCAGGCCGTGTCTCTGGGTATCACCTCCTTCACGCTGTGCGCTCTGGGCATCGACCGGTTCCTCGCGGCCACGTCCTCGGCCCAGCCCAAAGCGCGGCGAGTGGAGCGCTGCCACGCCGTGCTGCTGAAGATGCTGCTGGTGTGGCTGGCCGCCCTGCTGCTGTCCAGCCCCGAGCTCTTCCTCTGGACGCTCAGCCAGAGCGTCTCGCCGTCCAGCGGCCGGCTGACGGACTCCTGCACCGTCACGCCGTCCTCGCCGCTCTCCCTCCTCCTGCCAGACTCGCTGCACTCCCTGCTGCTCCGCTACCACCAGGTAGGATATCACACACACACACACACACACACACACACACACACACACACACACACACACACACACACACACACACACACACACACAGAGACACAGACACACACGCACACACACACAGAGACACAGACACACACGCACACACACGCACACACACACACACACACACACACACACACACACACACACACACACACACACACACACACACACGCACACACACACACACACACGCACACACACAGCACGCACACACACACACACACACACACACACACACACACACACACACACGCACGCACACACACATATGCATACACACACACACACACACACACACACGCACACACACACGCACACACACATATGCATGCACACACACACACACACACACACACACACACACACACACACACAGACATACGCACACACACACACACACACACACACACACACACACACACACACACACACACACACACACACACAGAGACACACACTGTTGTTTTTGTTGTTTGTGTAGCCTCAGAAGCCCCCCCCCCCTCCCTCACTCCACCCCTGAACTAAAGTATCCCTGTAGGTAATCAGATTACTGTGTGTGTTAGAGTATTACTGTAGGTAATCAGATTACTGCGTGTGTTAGAGTATTACTGTAGGTAATCAGATTACTGCGTGTGTTAGAGTATTACTGTAGGTAATCAGATTACTGTGTGTGTTCCAGGGCCGTATGTGGTGGTGTTTCGGCTGCTACTTCTGCCTCCCCGTCCTCTTCACCGTCCTCTGCCAGATCGCCACGCGCAACGTCAACAGCGACTCCAGCTCGGCCCAGAAGCAGCGTAACCATGACGATGCCCCCCCCAGCCAGCACCAGGTGGTGGAGCGGCAGCTGAACTGCACGCTGCTGGCACTGGCCGTGGTCTACGCCGTCTGCGTGCTGCCCGAACATGTGTGCAACATCACGCTGGCCTACACGCACGCCAGCATCTCCGAAGACACGGCCGCCATGCTGGCGCTGCTGCATCACTTCCTGTTGTTCTTCAAGTCCTCAGTGACGCCAGTGCTGCTGCTGTACCTGTGCAAGGTAGGTCGGACGGGTAATAATGGACGCCAGGCAACTGCTGACAGACTCAGATTATTATTCTAAGTGTCTGACAATATTATGGAAAGGATCCCTACAGAGATAGACCTTTTAGTTTAACATGAAACAGCCCCGAAATCACCATCACCAAACCCACCAGACTCCATGTAAATAATCAGGATTTTTAGCGTATATAGAGCCAGCATATCTCCACCAGACTCCATGTAAATAATCAGGACTTTTTAGCGTATATAGAGCCAGCATATTTCCACCAGACTCCATGTAAATAATCAGGACTTTTAGCGTGTATAGAGCCAGCATATCTCCACATGTAAATGGGTGAATTAAGGGTTTATTTCAACCAAACAGAGTGGTGATTGTTGGAACAGTGGAAAGATTAACCAAGACGGCTTTTGGTAGTTTGATTTAGTTTACTTTAAATGAAGTGTGTTTTACGAAGATAAAAGTCCTGATTATTTACATGGAGTCTGGTGGGTTTGGTGATGGTGATTTTGGGGCTGGTTCATGTTAAACTAACAGGATCTTACTCTTTACTAAAAGGTCTATCTCTGTAGGGATTCTTTCCATAATATTGCCATCACCAGACTCCATGTAAATAATCAGGACTTTTATCATGCTAAAACACACTTCATTCAAAGTGGACAGAAACTAAATAAAACTATCAAAAGCCGTCTTGGTTAATCTTTCCACTGTTCCAACAATCACCACTCTGGTTTGGTTGAAATAAACCCTTAATTCACCCATTTACATGTGGAGATATGCTGGCTCTATACACGCTAAAAGTCCTGATTATTTACATGGAGTCTGGTGGAGATATGCTGGCTCTATACACGCTAAAAGTCCTGATTATTTACATGGAGTCTGGTGGAAATATGCTGGCTCTATACACGCTAAAAGTCCTGATTATTTACATGGAGTCTGGTGGGTTTGGTGATGGTGGTCATATATGCTGCTTGAACAAACTACTTATGTGGCTGCCAAACAGAGTTGTTACTGGTAACGTTTAGAGAGAGACAGACACTGACCTTTGACCTGTGTGTGGTTGGGTTTCAGACTCTGGGCCAGGCCTTCATGGACTGCTGCTGCTGCTGCTGTCAGGAATGTCAGCCAACCGCGGCTCACGGCTCGCCAGGCTCCGCCCACGTCAAACTGAAGGCCGCCAACGAGACGTCCATCTTCTTCGACAAGGCTAAAGACACGTCGGCCATCTTGGCGATCTCCAGCTAGACCCGCCAGTCCCTCTTTAACCATCAATCACTCATCTTCCTCCTCCATACATCAACACGTCTACACTGTAGCGTTCCTTAACTCCATATATATATATATATATATATATATATATATATATATATATATATATATATATATATATATATCTGTGTGTGTGTATATACATATATATATATATATATATATATATATATATATGTGTGTCTATATATATATATATATATATATATATATATATATATATATATATATATATATATATATATATATATATATATATATATATATATCCAGGGCTTAAAATTCTCTGTTTAGATCTCCAGTCAACTGTAGATTTCTAAAGTTACCAGCCAATCAGATTTGCTGCTGAATACAGACACACACACACACACACACACACACACACACACACACACACACACACACACACACACACACACACACACACACAGGATTGGTTTAAAGAAATGCCAATAAACCAGAGCATGTTTTTCTCCTATCCAGGAATGCTGTGGTGACTAGCCAGACCTTCCTCCGCAGCTCTGTGGAGGAAGGTCTGAGACTACCCAACTGTTGACTGAATGAGTTATTCGCTTCATTCATCACCAGACAAACTGGCTCGTAACTTTCCATTGTTACCTGGGGGTTCATTTAAAGCCCTGGTTAACCTCACTCTCCTCTCTCCAACATTTCTCTCCCAGAACACTTGTGGATCAACGATCATCTTTCCTTCCATCTTTCCCGTCCTCTCTTCCTCTCCTAGAGTTCCCTTTTGTATGATACCCTTCTATGGACACAGTGCCCCTCCCCCCTCCCCCCCTGCAGCTTCCTGTCTGTGCAGGAAGTGATGTGTAATCCGTAGTGAGATTAGAGAAGTTGCTGTACTTGCACAATAAGCTGTTGTAAAAGCCGGAGCCTGTTTCAGGACTCTCTGAACAGACTCTTCCCTCCAACGTCCTGCTGTAATGAGGTGTCACATGAAAACAATGAATGGTGTTTTACGCTGCTTAAAGTACTGATTATTTACATGGAGTCTGGTGGGTTTGGTGATGGGGATTTCGGGGCTGTTTAATGTTAAATGAAAAGGATCTTAAGGTCGTTACACACCGACCAGACGCCGACCGTCAGCAGTAAAGCCAGCGGGACTGATCAGTCTCCCCGAGTTGGTCCAGAAAGTTCCTCAGAACACCGAAGAGACGAGACGTAATACGTCTCCATAACAGCAGGCGGCGCTAATCTGGATTGTCGCCCAAAAATGAAAACCAGCAGCTGATTGGACGAACGTGTCACGTGGGTCTGGCTGCTCCCCGACCATCATGGCGTCTCGTTCAGAATACGATCTCATATTGTCCTAAAATAGTTCACCGTAACGTGTTTCTGGAAACATCTGAAGAGAGAAACAGGCCGTGCAGCTGCTGAATCTGTCTTCATTTCAGATCAACAAAGGTCAGTTTAGAAGATCTTCATCAGATGTTGAGAGACTCTAGTCACGCTCATCCCGCTCCCCGTTTCCTGGTTAGCTCTCCACCAATCAGATGGCTCATTGAGTCCGACTACCGGCAGTGTCCGCCCCCCCGATTATACATGTCAAATCAGCCAAAATGAAGGCCGACGGCTCCTCCAACGGACGACGGCACGGACACACCGACCAGACTCGAGTCAGCGACCTCGCCAGACTGTCAGACGGCCGACTATCAGCTCGGTGTGTAGTGGCCTTTAAAGGTCTATCTCTGTAGGGATCCATCCCATAATGTTGTCACACACTCTGGAGCCTTACAGGTTTACAGGTTGTGTTTCCGTGGAGAATGTGCAGCTTTGTCAGTCCCTCCAGAAAAACATGATTATGGGATCTCATAACTCAACACATAATCAGCCAAAGTCCTCATATTTATTTCGGGGGGGGGGCGTCGCAGTTTCGCCGAATAAGTTGCCGATTTCCGCGCAAAATATGCGGGGCTTGAATGATGTCATAATCCCCGCATTTTCGTTGCAATAAATATATATATCTTAGCAAAAAGATGAAAAATGTTGCGTTTACTTCACACAAGAGCAGCCGTTCTCTTTTTACAGTCATGAAGTGACGTCATTACGCGACGTGAACATCATCTAAAAGCTGCAAACCCCGCGATGACGCCACGATGACGCCGCGATGACGCCGCGATGACGCCACGATGACACCGCGATGACACCGCGATGACGCCGCGATGACGCCGCGATGACGCCGCAATGAAGCCACGATGACGCCGCGATGACGCCACGATGACGC
>NW_027595399.1:301666-304166 GCF_031162955.1 Sander vitreus | reverse complement strand
GGGTTCAAATCAGACGTGAAAAAAGCCAGGAAAAAAAACTATGTAATAAAACATAGTCCATCGAGGATATGGATGGTTTGTTCCCCCCCTCTAATCCGACCCACAGGAGCGTTTCATAAGTTAGGCACTAGTGGTGGCAGGAAATACGTCCTCATATCTAAACCAGAGAAGGTAACACACACACACACACACACACACACACACACACACACGAGTGGTTTGTTCCTCTCCTCTAACCCCACCCACTTGAGAGTTTTCCGTCCTCATATCTGAACCAGAGAAGGTAACGGTGGCGGTTTTAAACACGTGGTTAACGTTGTGAAACGGTCCCCGTTTGGTTTAGACACCAGAACTACTGAGTTGATAAAAAGATGGAGGTTTGGGTTCAAATCAGACGTGTTTTTATACATAGCTTTTTTCAACATTTAAGCCTTTATTTTTACGACATATTACTTTACCTTTTCTTTTGCATTTTTGTGACATTTGTCTTTTTAAAAAAAAAAAAAATTAACTTTTTTTGTCGCAATTTTCAGAGTTTTTGTTGACATTTGTGTTTTATTTTCAAAATATTTTTTGACATTTTTGTCGCATTTTTCGGACTTTTTTTTAATTTTTGTACATTGACATATTTCTGAAAAAAAATTCTCGCATTTTTTTGACAGTTTTGTCTTTTTTTTTTTTTTTGCATTTTTCAACAAAACAAATGTATTTTTTTTAGGTCGGTGCCTAAAAAGTATCGATACGGATTTGGTAGCCAGCCCTAATTTACAAGAAAAAACCCCCAAATATTCTTTAAGATCATGAAGTCCCTTTGCCACAGGAGCGTTATTACATTCTTACAGAGGACGTTCATACGACTTGAGACTGGTTTACATGTGATATAAAACACTTTGACAGTAACCATGTTTTCATTTATGTCTCCGTTTACACACCGTAAAATAGGGTCCAAAAGATTTTGAGAAACTCGTTAAGGGTTTTCTAAACGGTGTGAATGAATCCTTCCTTTCCCTTTGCAGAGAAGCTGCACTGCATATCAACGAGCTCACTACTGTCCTGTCGCCATGGGATACCACACACACACACACACACACACACACACACACACACACACACACACACACACACACACACACACAGACACACACACACACACACACACACACACAATAAAGTTACTCTACAGACTCTACAGTCAGAGTTTTGAGACATTTCATTCACATATCTGGAGGTGACAGAGGAACCCCTTTTAAAATGGCTGACAGTTGTTCCCTCGCCAAAATAAAAGCCTAACGTTGGAGCGTTATTTAACCCCCTTCCCTTCGTTTAGATGTTCTACAGACAGAGATGCATTCTGGGCTTTAAGGATAGATATTGGATCATTGGCTCTGTCACCCTCTCATTAAAAACATTTCATTCTTTTCTTGCTGGAAACTATCAGATACTCGTGGGGGAAGGTTTCTATAATTTGGGTTAAAGTCAGAATGTGTCAGTGAACCCCGAGAAACAGACGGTCCCAGGAACACAGAGTTTCAGATGTTCTCATTAGTAGTGACGGTACACACTGCTGAACAGACCGCCTCTGTTCACTAATGAAGACACACACACACACACACACACACACACACACACACACATATACACACACACACACACACACACAGAGACACAAACACACACACACAAACACACACACACACACACACACACACACAGAGACACAAACACACACACACACACACACACAGAGACACAAACACACACACACACACACACACACACACACACAGACACACACACACACACACACACACACACACACACACACACACACACACACAGAGACACAACACACACACACACACACACAAACACACAGAGAGACAACACACACACACACACACACACACACACACACACACATATACACACACCACACACACACAGACACACACAGACACAACAAACACACACATACACACACAAACACACAGAGACACAACACACTCACACACACACACACACACACACACACACACACACACACACACACACACACACACACAGACAGACTGGATGGGAACCAACTTGAGGCTGTGGTTACGTAACAGCGAGGTCACAGGTTCGAGTCCCACATCTCTGCAGAAGGAGGCTGATTGTCTCTCTCATTGATCCTTTTGGGCTTTGCCTGAATTCAGACTAAGCTGTTGGTTTTAGAAAACACTGGAACGCTTCGGTAGAGACGGAGAAGTGATCTTCTACTATCGGGAAACCGGAAGTAGGAAACGAAGAATTCCCACGATTTTGCCACTTTGTTTTCAACGTTTTTTCTTTGATGGCTGTTGGCTTTATGTGGACCAAACTGTAAGACAGAAGACTACAAGAGACATGTAATAGATTACAAGAGACATGTAATAGACTACACCAGACATGTAATAGATTACACGAGACATGTAATAGATTACACGAGACATGTAATAGATTACATAAGTCAAAGATATTT
>NW_027595399.1:286666-296666 GCF_031162955.1 Sander vitreus | reverse complement strand
AGTAAATGTACATAGTTACATTCCAGCGCTGTGTGAGTGTGAGTGGAGAGGGTTGTGCTTGTCTAGTGTGTCTGGTGTTAACAGCTCCTTCAGATCACTGGCTCGGAGTAGATATGAAGGAAGAAGCAGCTTCCCACTGTCGGGCTCCAGAGGGCAGCGTTAGCATTAGGGCTGTCAATCGATTAAAAAATGTAATCTAATTAATTACATTCTCTGTGATTAATTAATCTAAATTAATCGCATACATAATTAACGGTGCCTGAACCGAGACTTTTTGATAAAGTTAAAAAAAAGAAAAGAAATAAAAAGTTACTAAACAACAGTTGGTGACATTAAAGAACGGCTTGTTTATTGCTAAGGCCATATGGTCAACATTAAATGATTAATAATAATGTATAACAATAACAACTTATTTCACTAGTAAACTGCTGTTGAACGACAAAAACAACAACCAGATGGAAAAGGACATTTAACAATAACTTCAAATGCACCACGACGCTGTAGTTTACCAGTGTCATTGAACACACCGTCTGTGTTGTTTCTCCGACGGCAGCTGCAGATTGTTACATCCCGGTGTTGAATCCTCTACAGTAAAACACAGTCACACTTTACACCGTTTAGTGTTAGCTGTCAGCATTTAACCGTGTTTAATCCAGCTACTAGCTAGTGGTAGGCTAACGTTAGCTGGTGTCGAGTGTAGTGTTAACTAGCTAGCAGTAGGCTAACATTAGCTGCTGTTGAGTATAGTGTTAACTAGCTAGCAGTAGGCTAACATTAGCTGCTGTTGAGTATAGTGTTAACTAGCGTCACATGGAGCGGTGTTTGTGTTTCCTGTAACGTCTGTTTCAGAGCAGCAGAGAGAAGAGCAGACATATCAGTGGAGCCAGATTTCCGTCTGTATGAAACGTCAATATGGAATGGATTAATCTATTAATCTAATTAACGCGTTATTTTGACAGCCCTAATATATATATATATATATATATATATATATAAACAAACTGGGGAGTGCTTGGGTCAGTTTGAAGCCAGACTGAACCTGTTTTGACCCGACAGTGTGAAGCTGAATGAATCTCCTCTGACTGTCCGCCCACTCTTAAACAAAACCTCCGTACAGAACAACATACAGACAAGTGATGATGTTCTGCGCTCTGATTGGCTGCTGTCAGGACCAGGACGTGTCAGAACGTGATGTGAACCAATAGCAGAACAGGAGCAGACCAAGATGTTGTAGTTCGGAAACAGCGAGAGGATGTTAGCGTAATGCTAATCTTCGTTTTGGGACTTTAGATGAAAGCCTTTCAATCTGGTTTTCACCGGCATTTCTCTTAAAATCTCCAAATGTTACAACAGGAGTATGTTGTGGACAATCTGCAGATGAACTAGCTTCAGTAATAATAATGCTGCGTGTTTAAACACTAAATTAGATGACTTAACTAGCTAAAGGTTCAAAGACAGAACATGTGCCACGAATTCACACCGAAACAACCAACGTATTCCTTCACATTATTCTCCAAACTGTCTCTCTCTCTGTGTGTCTGTGTGTCTCTGTGTGTGTGTCTGTGTGTCGTCTGTCTGTGTGTGTGTCTGTCTGTGTGTCGTCTGTCTGTGTGTGTGTCTCTCTGTGTGTCTGTGTGTCTCTGTGTGTGTGTCTGTGTGTCGTCTGTCTGTGTGTGTGTCTGTGTGTGTGTCTGTGTGTGTCTCTGTGTGTCTGTGTGTGTCTCTGTGTGTGTCTCTCTGTGTGTCTGTGTGTCTCTGTGTCTGTGTGTCGTCTGTCTGTGTGTGTGTCTGTGTGTGTGTTTGTGTGTCTGTGTGTTTGTGTGTGTCTCTCTGTGTGTGTGTCTGTCTGTCTCTGTGTGTGTGTCTGTCTCTGTGTGTGTCTGTGTGTGTGTGTCTCTGTGTGTCTGTCTCTGTGTGTCTGTCTCTGTGTCTGTGTGTGTGTGTCTGTGTGTGTCTGTCTCTGTGTGTGTGTGTCTGTCTCTGTGTGTGTGTGTGTGTGTGTGTCTGTGTGTGTGTGTGTCTGTGTGTCTGTCTCTGTGTCTCTGTGTGTGTGTGTCTGTGTGTGTTGGAGCCGTCAGAGCTGTGAAACATGATCTGCTGTCAGCTGTTATCAGAGGAAACTGTCCGAACCAAACTGCCAACACGCTGGCTGACATTCAGTCATTTCCTGTCGTAGTTTCATCTAACTCTTGTGTTGTCTCCCATCGACCTGCACGCAACCGTTATTCATAAATTAAAACTTTTTTTGGTGACATTTCGTCACTTTTTTCCGATGTTCTCGATGTTTTTGTCATTTGTTTTACATTACATTTTACAGTATTACATAATACAGTATTTGTACATATTTATTGTCGCACTTACACATTGTTGCACTTTTTGTTTTGGACGTTTTTGTTGTTTTTTCCAAAATATTTTGATCATTCATTTTTTTCAAACACTCTATAATTGAATAAAACACCCAAATTCCATAAAATAGTGAACTGATCATGTAGTTTACTTGTGAAGAGTAATGGTTGCATGGAACCATCCACGTTATATTTTTGGACAATTAGGTTGAAAGAAACCCAAATTTCTGATATAGAATATTTTTGAATATGTGTCGCATTAGACCCGATGACACCAGGAGGGTTTAAAGACGTAAAAAAATGATCCATTTCTGTGTTAAAGGGCCGCACACACCTCGCGTACAATCATATAAAGACCTGTAGAGCAGATCTCTGTCCGGGGTCGCCAGTTTTTCATTGATTAAGGTAGAAGTGTAGCGTTGGAACATCTGTCTGCGTACGTTACTTGTGCACGTAGCCGATATCAGCCATGAAGTCTAAACCCTCTGACGTAGACTGACCCCCAGCTGGGAGGTTTCTGCTCCTCTAGGAGCTACAAGTCTGTATGACATCAACCTGGTTTAACTCTCCTGTTGTCCTCAGGTCAGATTTGACCCATTTACAAAAAACTACAAAAAATTTCTATATCAGAACTGTGACAAAAAAACGTTGAAGTGACAAATGTTGGAAAAAGCTACAATGCTGAAAAAAGAGACCAAAAAAATCTGAATGTAAAAATAATCCAACATTTTGGTCGTCTTTCTCAACACTTTTGTTACTTATTTGAAGTTTGTGTGTGTGTGTGTGTTTGTCTGTGTATGTGTGCGTGTGTGTGTGTGTGTGTGTGCGTGTGTGTGTCTGTGTGTGTCTGTGTCCGTGTGTGTGTCTGTGTCCGTGTGTGTGTGTGTGTGTGTGTCTCTGTCTGTCTGTCTGTGTCTGTGTCCGTGTGTGTGATTTCTTGTCTTTTATGTAGATTTAAACTTAGGAAAATATTAAATATAAAAAACTGGATGAAAACGTTTAAATCAATCGATTTTAAAATAAACATTTAATATTGGGGCGTTTCACCGCTGTCGTTAGTTACATGGCTGCAGTTCAGACGTGTGTGTGGGTGTGAACGTTTGATCACGTGACACCCCAGGGTCCAATCAGCAGCTACGTCAGAGCAGAAAACACTGAACTCATAAAAAACAAACAATAAAAAATAATATAAAACAAATTAGAAATAAAAAGCTTATTACAGAGATATGAACAGAAACGTTTCTCCTTCTCCAGGGGTTTTAAAGTACCACTTCCTTACATCTGGACAGACCAGGTTATATGTCACAATTAAGAAGATTATTAACATTATTCTCATTATTAATATCTTACAAAAACAAAAAGTCAACAGTGCAATAAAAAGGTTTTTTTTTTTTTTTTTTAAATCCCGTCGCTCGGCGGGAGAGCGAGAGAGACGGAGGCGAAAGGGGGGGGGGGGCTTGGCGGCAAAGGGGAGACAAAGAAGGGAACATCCAAAAAATAAGCAAGGAAGGAAGGAAGAAAGAAGGAAGGAAAGAGGGGAGGAAGGAAGGAGGAAGGAAGGATAGAGGGGAGGAAGGAAGGAGGAAAGGAGGGGAGGAAGGAAGGAGGAAGGAAGGAGGGAAGGATAGAGGGGAGGAAGGAAGGAAGGAGGAAGGAAGGATAGAGGGAATATAGAGAAGGACAAGCAGTTTACAACAGACCAGGGAGGAAGAGGAGCTTCTCAGTATTATAGAAATGTGAAATAATGGATGGATGGATGGCGATGTGGAGGTAAAGGCTCTGACACACCGACGAGACAGCCGACCGTCGGTAGAAGAGTCAGTCAGACTGATCAGGCTCCCAGAGGTCCAAAAAGTGCCTCAGAACACCGAAGAGACGCCGACTGGAGCGTACGTTCTGCGCGTGCGCGAGACATAATACGTCTCCATAACAGCAGGCGGCGCTCATCAGTATTGTCGCCCCAAAAATGAAAACCAGCAGCTGATTGGACGAACGCGTCACGTGGGTCTGGCTGCTCCCCGACCATCATGGCGTCTCGTTCAGAATCTGATCTCATATTGTCCTAAAATAGTTCACCGTAACGTGTTTCTGGAAACATCTGAAGAGAGAAACAGGCCGTGCAGTTGCTGAATCTGTCTTCATTTCAGATCAACAAAGGTCAGATTAGAAGATCTTCATCAGATTTTGAGGGCTTAGTACGGCTCATCCCGCTTGAGATCGGAATCGGCCCAAATGAACGCCGACAGCTCCTCCAACGGACGACGGCACAGAACAGACTCGAGTCACCGACCTCGCCAGACTGTCAAGACGGCCGATTATCAGCTCGGTGTGTCAGAGGCTTAAGAGGGAAGAAAGGGAGGAAAAACAAAAAGAGGAAGAAAGGGAGGGAGAGAGGAAATGAAGAAGGCAGATGTGTGGTTATTGGCTGAGAGGTGATGAAAGTGTGCGAGGTCAGGGAGGGGACAGAAGAGGAGGATCATGGGAGATCCACACAACAGGCTCCAGCTAACAAAGCTAAATGTGTCTTTGTGTCCGTTAATCCTCCTTTTTTTTACAGGTCATGTTGATGATTGAGAGTCAGAACGGCAGATAGTTTAACTGCCGAGTACACAATGAGATATTCAAGGAGAGAGGTCATCTAGAAGCTGTTGTGTGGATGTGTAAAGATGCACTGATACCACGTTCCTGTTGCCCGTATTTAACACTAAATGTCAGTTGACCCAGATTTTCTCTCTTCCTTCTTGTAGTATGTATCCTTGAAGATAGTTTAGGTTTTTAGATAATCTATAGACCTTAATGTCGACTGGAAATATTCCCTAATAATCAGGGTCACACAGAGTCTGCGGACACAGATTTTAGACAACTTAAAATAAAACGTAAGACGGGTCAACGTGACATCATGACTTCGCGTAAACATACACGCCCACTTTCTTAAGCCAAGTGGTGTGTTATCTGTACGCATTTTGAGCTATCCGCGTGGATGTCTACGCTGTATACAGCAGACGTAAACAGACGTACGTACTTGGCGCGTTATTGCGAGAAGAAAGCTACGGTTGGGTTTAGGAAACGTGACACGTGAGACCTGATCCCCGGTCTCCTGGGTGAAAGTCCCGTGTTTGACCCGTCCTCCACTTTCATACTGCTCGCTACGGCGTCAATTCACACGCAATCGCAAGGTAATGTAAGTCAATGGAAGCCAAACGGCGTTGATAAAGACGCTAAAAAGCGAGTATGCGTCTTGATAACACGCCAATAATGGCATACGGATTGGCGTGTCATATATACGCCACTTCATGACATCAGTCTGGACTGTCCACTAAATCTCACAGATTTTCATACGACGGTAAGAAAAACCCAGCAGATTCTGTTGTCTGCCTGTAATTAATACTTGTGTTCATGTTGCGTTTGAGTGACATGACCCGTGAACTACGGTATGAATAAAGCTCTAGACGTCTGTAGTGTAGACTGTGAAACCCCTTCAGTTGTCAGTTACATGACCTAACTACGGTAGGATGTTGAGATCAAAGTATTTCCTGGGAATTCTTGTTCCCATGAAAAAGACCTGCTAGCTGGCGTCCACTCGTGTCCTAAATACTGCTGGATGAGCAGAAGCAAAGACACTTCTCTAAATCTCATTAATGCTTTTAATTAAGTGTCAAACTACGGCAGCAACACGGCGACACGTCAGAGACTCTGAACGGCTGTCGTTGCTAATATACTCTGAAGAGGGGATGTTGTTCTGCCACATGAACTAATAAATATGACAAAAACATCAGAATGAAGATACATTTCTGATTTATCATTAGCAGTTCTGTGGGTTTAAAAATCACATTTTATATATGGGGAGGAATCCCAGATGTGTGTGTGTCTCTGCGTCTCTCTCTCTCTGTGTCTGTGTGTGTCTCTTTGTCTGTCTGTGTCTCTCTCTGTGTGTGTAGTTTGTGATATATTCCAGAAAACGCTGCAAAGATTAATTCATTTGCTGTCAATTTATCGGTTTGAGTCATTTCTTAAGATAAAACAGGTAAACTAGTGTAATGTCAGCGTGTTAAATGTGGATATGTTCTAGTTTCTTCTCTCCTCTGTGACAGGAAACTGAATATCTTTGAGTTGTGGACAGAACAAGACATGTAAAGGGGTCATCTTGGGCTTCACGACATCTTTCTATTCGATCCATTAATGCAGAAAATAATCGGTAGTTGCAGCCCTGATTCTCAGTTTGTCATAGTTTTAAAACCCTGACAAGAAGAGACCTTTGTCTGTGCGAGGAAACAGGAAGATGATCAGGAGGCTTTGGTTTTTTTGGTTTCTGACATGTTCTACCTGCATCTGGGTGTCACGCTTTGATACTTCATTCAATACTCGATAAAAAACAAGGTATCAGTGCATCCTGACATGTCAGGGTGGGAGTGACCGGGGCTTTAATACAAGGATGGGGCAGATAGAAGGAAGGAGGATGGGGTTTGATCAAAGAACAAGTGTGTGTGTGTGTGTGTGTGTGTGTGTGAGAGAGAGGACAGGTGGGCGTGGCCTGCTCTGTTGGTGGCATGGCCTGTTCTCAGGAACTCCTCTTAGTCCGGGAGTGCTGGATCAACCACTGAAGAGTGATGTCTGTAGAGAGAGACAGATGTGACATCAGCAGAGAAAGAGTGTGTGTGGCGAGACACAGAAACATACACAGCCGTGTCTGTGTGTGTGTGTGTGTGTGTGTGGTACCGATGTTGTCTTTCTCCTTGCAGGAGATGGAGTAACAGCAGATCTCTCTGTCCTGGATGGCCGACAGGTTCCTGTTTAAAAAACAACATGATGCAACCACAATCACTTCAAGTGATCTACAGATGAAGTCCAAACTGTAACTTACATTCTCTGTAGCTCTGGCAACGTGCCAAACATCTTTGTACGTATAACTTACGATGACAACCTCCATGTTGCAGATCCAATCTGCACACTGAATCATGCACATTTAAAGGGCTTCCCTTCTTTAGTTGTTCAGATTATTCTGCAGAATGAGGACTTTTACTTTTGGTACTTTAAGTTAATGTTGATGCAGATACTTCATTTAAAGTGCTCATATTATGCTCATTTTCAGGTTCATAATTGTATTTTGAGGTTGTACCAGAATAGGTTTACACGGTTTAATTTTCAAAAAACACCATCTTTTTGTTGTACTGGTCATTGCTGCAGCTCTTCTTTTCACCCTGTGAAGACCCTGCAGAGTATGAGGGCGTGCCCTGACAGTACCTAGGTAAGGACTACTAGCCAGTCAGAAGCAGAGTATGAGGGCCCTGACAGTAGCTAGGTAAGGACTACTAGCCAGTCAGAAGCAGAGTATGAGGGCCCTGACAGTACCTAGGTAAGGACTACTAGCCAGTCAGAAGCAGAGTATGAGGGCCCTGACAGTAGCTAGGTAAGGACTACTAGCCAGTCAGAAGCAGAGTATGAGGGCGTGCCCTGACAGTACCTAGGTAAGGACTACTAGCCAGTCAGAAGCAGAGTATGAGGGCGTGCCCTGACAGTACCTAGGTAAGGACTACTAGCCAGTCAGAAGCAGAGTATGAGGGCCCTGACAGTAGCTAGGTAAGGACTACTAGCCAGTCAGAAGCAGAGTATGAGGGCGCCCTGACAGTACCTAGGTAAGGACTACTAGCCAGTCAGAAGCAGAGTATGAGGCGTGTCCTGACAGTAGCTAGGTAAGGACTACTAGCCAGTCAGAAGCAGAGTATGAGGGCGTGCCCTGACAGTACCTAGGTAAGGACTACTAGCCAGTCAGAAGCAGAGTATGAGGGCGTGCCCTGACAGTACCTAGGTAAGGACTACTAGCCAGTCAGAAGCAGAGTATGAGGGCGTGCCCTGACAGTACCTAGGTAAGGACTACTAGCCAGTCAGAAGCAGAGTATGAGGGCGTGCCATGCTAGCAGCTAGGGGAGCATTATAACGTGTGTTCCAAAGTGACCACGTTTGTCTCTGAAGTAAAGGCTGGACTACAATAGAGCTGTTTGGAGCAGTTTGTGAACAGTGTTTTCTGTTGGAGATGGTAAGTCCCTTTGGGGGGGACTTTGAGCTTTTTCACTTTGTAAACTTATAACTGCACTGCAGAGTATTTGAAGCCAGTGTAAACAAACACACATGCTGCTTCATCTTCATTTTGAGAAAACCCCATTTTGAAATCTATTCCCCAAATACCCTCCTATCGCCACTAACATTGTGTACAATGTTCCTTTTATTATCGTCATTTTATTTATATTTATATATATTTATTATTTATAAGCGTGTAATTAAAATAAAATCACACACTATCTCTTTCTATGTGAATGATTTATGTATGTACTAATGATCTATTTATGTTGTATTGTTATATATTTTTATATGAAGGTGTGCAAACAATAAACAAATAAATGTGGCTCATATCTATGCAGTTCATCACACAACTCCACGCTGCGTTGTACTCTTCACACTGATCAGAAAACATCCGGTGTGAGTCACTTACATCCTCTCTATGAGCTCCTTCTCATCCAGAGCTCCTTGTAGGTCCCTCTTGTTGCCCAGAACCAAAACCTGAAGACACACAGAAGAAAACAAACATCAGAGAACATAAAAACACTCAGGGTCCTATCCTGCAGCCGGCGCAGCGCGGCACAAAGCCCGACGCAAGTGTCTTTGCTATTTTAAGACCAACTCAGTTGTCAGTTTCCCGTCCAACGCCCACGTAGTTTAAATAACAAATGTACCTGGACCCATCTGTGGCCCGTGCTGGTCTTACAGGGAGGTGTGTTCAGGTGCATTCTGGGCGTGCTGGTCTTTCAGGGAGGTGTGTTCAGGTGCATTCTGGGTGTATTGCTATCTTGAGGCAGTGGGAAGTGATGGCGTGTTACACACACAGGGACGCACAGCAGCACACACACCTGCAGCAGGCGGTCACGCCGTGACCTCAGATCGTTAGAATAGGGCCCTAACAGTTTCTTGTCATCTTATGTTTTTATCTGTAGAACAAACAGCAGGGTTCAGTGTTTAGGTTTTCGTTGTTGTGTCTTTCTGCACAAGAGTGACCAACAGCATTGCTTTATGAAAAGAAAATATAATGAAATGAGGTTTCTGCCCCCGGCAGCCATGACATGTTGGATTTAAACATCGGAGGGAATCTAAAGTTTGAGGAAAAGCTTTGTGGCTGAATCATAGAGGAAGGTACAAAGTGCTGAGGTCACAAAACCAGAAAACTTTCAGACACAAACATTTCCTTCCTCATTTATAAGAGATGTCAGCTAAAGTACAAAGATCTGGTGTGTTGCTAAAGTACAAAGATCTGGTGTGTTGCTCGTGTTATCGGGTCCAGTGTCGGGTTCGGTCGAGATGTTAGTCAGACTTTGGTTGGCTCAGTTCAGTTCAGGTCTAAACTGTGGAGTCTGGTGCAGCTAATTAATTCCTAATGTACTGAGTCACTCTGTGCATCTCAGCTGGCTCCGATAGATATCGGTCTTAAACAAAAAGGGAAGTGTAAGGGGGATTTCACAACTGCTTCTTTCAGGGCACACTCACACTTTTGAACCCAAAGTCCTGTTGTTTTGACTAGTGTGATCGCAACGCAGACATTTAAGTGGGACCGTAATCTGCGTTGCTATTTCGTCCGGTAGATACCGGGCACCGGTGCCCTATTGGCA
>NW_027595399.1:279166-281666 GCF_031162955.1 Sander vitreus | reverse complement strand
GACTTCATCGTCATTGTACAAGTACTACGAGATTAAGATCGCAATCTCCTTATGAAAGCTTTAGAAAAATAAGTAAATAAATAGGAATAGGCTGAATAAATGAATACAAGTAAGAAAAAAAGGTAAAATTACAAATAGGTGAACTTATATTGACAATTTCAGTGTATTTCGGGTATTGAAGGTATTCGACCAAATGAATGTACATTTGCAAAACTGTTAATAAAAAAAGGTTGCGGGCTCTACTTCCTGTTTGGGTGGGGTTGATGGAGGAAGAAGAGGAAGAAGAGGAGACAGAAAAAGGTAAATACTGCTGTGTGATAACAACGCTGCCCCCTGGTGGTGATCATCTAGAACAGAAACAGCACCACCTGCTGGTGAGACAGCAGAATGTCAGCTGTGTACTTTAAAGGATGGAAAGTGAAACTTAAAGCTGATTTCCACAATAATGAACGGAGCTGAGACGCCATGACAGGGTGTGAGATCTCTGCTGGAAAACACACACACGACTGCAGGAGGAGGAAGATTTTGGAAGATTTGAAGCAGTCAAGAGAAGGGACAGTAACTCGGTGAGTCTTGCTTTTGAGAGACATTTAGATACGAAGACAGATGGCTGAGAAAACTGCTCTTTTTGAAAGTTACCTGAACTGCCATGTGTGTTCAGAGACTTTCAGAGATCCTGTGTCTCTGAGCTGCAACCACAGGTTCTGTTCAAGCTGCCTGCACTCATTCTGGGAACAAGCTAACAACAAAAACTGTCCCATTTGTAAAAGAAAGTCCTTAACGGATGAACCAGCAGTGGACTTTGCACTGAAGGAACTGGCTGACAGCTTTGCTGGGAGACAGAAATCTGGATCATCTGAGACGGGAAAAGAAAAGAAGAAGGTGGAGGTGGTGTGTGATAAACATCAACATAAGTCCCTTATTTGTTCTGTAAGGATGAAGATAGAGCTGTGTGTCCTGTCTGTGAGTTTCCTCTCCACCACAGTCACACGGTGGTTCCTGTAGAACAAGCAGTCAGAGATCTGAAGGAACAGCTGATATCTGACTTACAGTTTCTGCAGGACAAGAGAGACAAACACAGACGAGTGGAGGAAACATACGATGAAATGAATCAACTCTCCAAGAAGCAGCTGCTGTCTACAGAGAGACAGATCAGAGCTGAGTTCAACAAGCTGCACCAGTTCCTGAAAGAGGAAGAGGAGTCCAGACTGGCAGCTCTGAGGGAGGAAGAGGAGCAGAGGGGGAAGACTGTCAGCAGAGAGATGAAGAGGATTCAGGAGCAGATCTCCTCTCTGTCAGACAGCATCTCTGCTGTGGAAGCAGACCTGCAGAAAGACAGCGTGCCGTTCCTCAGCAGTTATAAAGCCTCTCAGAGCAGAGCCAGAGTCCAGTGCTCGCTGTCAGATCCACAGCTGCTTTCAGGAGCGCTGACAGATGTGGCCAAACATCTGGGCAACCTGTCCTTCAGAGTCTGGGAGAAGATGATGGACAAGGTCCACTTCAGTCCCGTCATTCTGGATCCAAGCACTGCAAACGGCCGTCTCTGTCTGTCTGATGATATGACCAGTGTGAGACTTGGAGACACAAAGCTGAAGCTTCCAGACAATCCAGAGAGACACAGAAGGTATCCCTCTGTTCTGGGCTCTGAGGGCTTCAGCTCAGGGAAACACAGCTGGGAGGTGGAGGTGGGAGATCATCCTAACTGGCTTGTGGGTTTAGCTAAAGAGTCAGCTGACAGGAAGGGAGAGCGAATACATTCACCAAAGTATGGAATCTGGTGTTTATTATATTTCAGTGGAAAATACACTGGTGGATCTGGTGAGACCCTCACAGTGAAGAAGAGTCTCCAGAGGATCAGAGTCCAGCTGGACTATGAGGGGGGGAAGGTGTCCTTCTACAACTCTGAAGACATGACTCACGTCTACTCTCACAGAGACACTTTCACTGAGAAACTCTTCCGTTTTTTCAGTATCGGACAGGCTGGTGATGCTAAAACTGCAGAAATCAAATTGTGTCGGGCTGAGATTTGTGTGTGATGTTCAGGGAGGACGGAGAGAGATCATGTGGTGGAGGGTTTGAGTCAGAGAGATCCAGAAGATCTGCTCTGTTTTATGGCGTTTATCCATTACATGGTACCTGCTGGACTCGCCACACTGTGCGTCTGTTTTCCGTTGCAGATGTTAGTACCGCCTCAGCGTGGCTGGTCGTTATATGCCGGCTCGACACAAACACCAGCGTCAAGTATAAACATCAGGCCACTTGAGCTTGTTTTCCAGTTCTGTGGAGGCTCCACGCAGAGCTTTCTCCGTAGCCGATGTAAGTGGCCTGATGTTTATACTTGTGTGCTGGTGCGTGCGTCGAGCCGGCCACGTGTGTGTGTACGTGGCTACGGAGAAAGCTCTGCCTGGAGCCTCCGCAGAACTGGAAAACAAGCGGGGCCGCAGTAAACTGCCGTGACCTAACGCGACACAGAACGTGGACGGTGTGTTGTTGTTGTCAG
>NW_027595399.1:271666-276666 GCF_031162955.1 Sander vitreus | reverse complement strand
TCCCCTTCACCATACCCCCCATCCTCACATCCCCTTCACCATACCCCCCCATCATCACATACCCTTCACCATACCCCCACATCATCACATAACCTTCACCATACCCCCCCATCATCACATACCCTTCACCATACCCCCCACATCATCACATACCCTTCACCATACCCCCCACATCATCACATCTCCTTCACCATACCCCCCCATCATCACATACCCTTCACCATACCCCCCATCATCACACACCATACCCCCCCCATCATCACATCCCTTCACCATACCCCCCCCATCATCACATCCCCTTCACCATACCCCCCCCATCATCACATATCCTTCACCATACCCCCCCATCATCACATACCCTTCACCATACCACCCCCATCATCACATACCCTTCACCATACCACCCCCATCATCTCATACTCTTCACCATACCCCCACATCATCACATACCCTTCACCATACCCCCCCATCATCACATACCCTTCACCATACCCCCCACATCATCACATACCCTTCACCATACCCCCCCATCATCACATACCCTTCACCATACCCACCCCCATCATCACATACCCTTCACCATACCCCCCCCACATCATCACATACCCTTCACCATACCCCCCACATCATCACATACCCTTCACCATACCCCCCATCATCACATCCCCTTCACCATACCCCCCACATCCTCACATCCCTTCACCATCCCCCCCCATCATCACATACCCTTCACCATACCCCAACATCATCACATACCCTTCACCATACCCCCCCATCATCACACACCATACCCCCCCATCATCACATCCCCTTCACCATACCCCCACATCATCACATACCCTTCACCATACTCCCCCATCATCACATCCCCTTCACCATACCCCCACATCATCACATCCCCTTCACCATACCCCCCATCCTCACATCCCCTTCACCATACCCCCCCATCATCACATACCCTTCACCATACCCCCACATCATCACATAACCTTCACCATACCCCCCCATCATCACATACCCTTCACCATACCCCCCCATCATCACATACCCTTCACCATACCCCCCCATCATCACATACCCTTCACCATACCCCCCCATCATCACATACCCTTCACCATACCCCCCACATCATCACATACCCTTCACCATACCCCCCCATCATCACATACCCTTCACCATACCCCCATCATCACATACCCTTCACCATACCCCCACATCATCACATACCCTTCACCATACCCCCCCATCATCACATACCCTTCACCATACCTAGAGATTAACATGGTTGTATTTCAGTTAGCCTAATAGATGTTTGATTTGCATTGAGAGATGATTTTATGGAAAGTACCCCATGTTAATCTCGTATGGTGATGTAACAATTACACCAGAAGGCAATCACACTTTATGGAAAGCATTTACAACAATTGCTTGTTTGCAAATAAATAAACAAAGATGTCTTGAAGGATCTCAAAGATGTGATTAATCTTAGTGACCCAGGCAAGCTATTCCAATCGAAGGGAGCTTTACATTTAAATGAACGGCTGCCACTTTCTTTGAAAATGCGAGGCACGTTAAAGGATAAGAAGTTAGTGTGTCTTAAGATATTAAGTTTGGTATGATATTAGTTTGGTAAGATATTAGGTATTGTTTCAAATAGGGTGGATAGTTAAGATATATGCATATATATATATGCATTTGAAAATAATCTGAAACCAGTAAACTGTCTCCTAGCGTTAGGTGACAAGATATTCAATGAGGAATACAGGACACAATGATGTGTTCAGTAGGGGCATCTCAACACAAATCTGCAGATACTATTAAAAACAACAGAGGCTTGAGATTGGTCTCAGTAGTGTTCTGATATATTGCATCAGCGTAGTCTATAAATGGAAATAATAGTTGTTTCACAATTCTTAACCTTATCAGCTGTGTAAGACAATTGTTAGAGCGATACAACATCCTTAGATTGTGATTTAACTTCCTTACAATAGTGTATATGTGTGCTTTGAAGGAGAGTTGAGAGTCAAGCCAAAGGCCAAGGTATTTATATTCATCTACTCTCCCAAGAGGCGTGCCAGCTAAGACGTTAATTAACAGGTTAGTCTGATTCAAGGCAGCAGATCTTGTTGGGAAAGCATGCAATATGATTTTTTCTTATTCAACAGAAGATCATTATATTGGAGCCATTTTTGAATAATATCGAAATCATATTGAAGATTGTTCTGTATCTTAGATACCATAGTATCAGAAGTATATAACACTGTGTCATCAGCGTATAAATGTATAAAACAATCATTGGCGAAGACTGAGAATAAGAGAGGCCCCAACGATGATCCTTGAGGGACACCTTTTTCCATAATAGAAAAGCGAGATAAACTACTGTGGATAATAAATTCAAAATTTGAAATGTGTCAAAAAACTGCAGATTTAGTGAGAAATAATTGTAATTATATAATTAAACAATCCCTTTCTTCACACTGCAGCGTGTATGTTCACTGGTCTGTGAAGTCTTCCTTCATCTTCTCCAAGTTATCGATGACTTTCTGACATTAAACAGCTGACTGGATGATGGAGTCTGTTAACTTTCTGTCCTCGCAGTAGGTGTGAAGACATTCCCACATATCAGAAAATACTCCGTCACTTCTTCCCAGGATAGACACTACTGTAAGAATCAGAAACTCCTCCATGTCTGTCAGAGTGAGTTCAGCCTGAAGTTCAGCTGATCTTTGCGCCAACTCCTCACATGTCCTCTTTATTTCTTCCAGGTCCTTCTTCAGCGGTTCAACGATCTCCATTAAGTCTTTCCCCAGTTCTTCTACTTTATTTACCATTCCACTCTCTAATATCCCTTTTGTTACATTTACACCAGCAACCAAAATGCCTGATGCTGCTCCTCCTGCTACTCTTGCCCTTCCTGCTGCTACTGCTAATACTGCTACTGCCCTTCCTGCTGCTACTGCTAGTGCTACTACTGCTGCTCCGCCTGCAAGTAAGCGAAACGGCATGCCACGGGCTGTGACTTCTAGTACTTCAGTTCCTACTCTTCTGCCTTCATCTGTTCTCTTCTGCATCTTTCTGACTTCATCAGCGATCTCCCTAAACTCTCTAACAATCTGTCTTATCTTCTGTTCACTGTTGGCAAACTTGCTGATGAATGAAGATGCAAGTTTTTTAAGTTTGTCCATTAATTCAGACAGATCAGGACATAGTTCTTTACTCCCCCTTCTTGGTGTTGAAGCCATCTTCAGGACTCCTGGTCCTCCTGGAAGTGTTGAGATTTCCTCTTCAGAGTGATGAAGAAGCTGACTTTAAATCAAACACACATCATCAGAATAAACACACACACACACACACACACACACACACACACACACACACACACACACACACACACACACAAAGGTGTTTCCTCCCAGCTCCACTCAGGTACACTCTGCTGCAGCTGGGAGGAAACTCAAACTTCTCTCCCATTCACACCAACATAACTTCTAAACATTACAGCTTTTAAAAGATACATCTGGTTTATTTCAGAGTTAGTAAGATTCATATACAGTTTATATAATGAGAGGGAAATATCTAATATTAACTTATGAGTTCAGAAACAAAAGGTCAGAGGTCAGAATACAAACGCTTTAAGTGAAAACTATGTTAAACTAACATCAACTCACATGAACAATAATACTTTAATACTCTGTGTTGGAGCTATTCATTGTTTTATTATATTTAATAGTTAAATATTTATGTATTTAATTTCTTGCTTGAATCATACAGCTTCATAAGCTTGTTTATATCATTAGTATTTTTATTTTGGTTATTTTAAGTATCTGCTGGTGCTTTTGTTTTGAAAATAGCACACAGACTTACGGTGGAGAACCATTTTCGCGACACGACCGTAACATGGTGTCAGGACGCCTCCCCTCATTTGTACGTTGATGGGCGTTCTCTTAATACATCCATGGTTGATGCTCCAAGGCCTTTTCCGGCACCTGATTGGACGAACGCATCATGTGGATCTGGCTACTCCCTAATTTCAAATAATGACGGCTCGTTCGGAATACGATCTTGTATTTTAGGAAAATAGTTCACCGAAACGTGTTTCTAAAAACATTTTAAGCGAGAAATAGGCCGTACAGTTGCTGAATCTGTCTTCATTTCAGATCGACAAAGGTCAGTTTAAAAGATTTTCATCACATTTTGAGAGGCGGCGAGCCGAGAGACTTCCCCCAGAGACTCGCTACTTCTATTGCATTGTCGCTTCGCGTTCAACGGATTTATTTGCATAAAGATGGGCATCGGCCAGCATTTTTTCAAATGCAGCGCTGCCTTCCCGGGATGCTTTGCGGGCGCGTTAAAGTCGCTTGACGTCACCAGCAGGAATAAAGTGTATCTGTCAGGTGTATGTCAGGTGTATATCAGGTGGATGTCAGGTGGATGTCAGGTATCTGTCAGGTGTATGTCAGGTGTATATCAGGTGGATGTCAGGTGGATGTCAGATGTATATCAGGTGTATATCAAGTGGATGTCAGGTATCTGTCAGGTATCTGTTAGGTGGATGTCAGGTGTATGTCAGGTATCTGTCAGGTATCTGTCAGGTATCTGTCAGGTGGATGTCAGGTGTATGTCAGGTGTATATCAGGTGTATGTCTGACAGTCAACAGTCACACATTGTAAACAAATAGCAGGTGAATAATGTGTGAGTGTGTGAGTGTGTGTGTGTGAGTGTGTGTGAGTGTGTGAGTGTGTGAGTGTGTGAGTGTGTGTGAGTGTGTGTGTGTGTGTGTGTGTGTGTGTGTGTGTGTGAGTGTGTGAGTGTGTGTGAGTGTGAGTGTGTGAGTGTGTGAGTGTGTGAGTGTGTGTGAGTGTGTGTGTCCAGTGTTTTCCTACAATGCACAAAGTGTAATTTAACCCCCAGTGCCCCAGTCTTAATCTACATCAGGGTCACCAACCTTTATGAAACCGAGAGCTACTTCATGGGTTCTGAGTCATACGAAGGGCTACCA
>NW_027595399.1:261666-266666 GCF_031162955.1 Sander vitreus | reverse complement strand
CACACATCTAAAGAGCAACGTTAGAACCATTTCCTTCTTTTCACTTCAGATATCAACTAAAGAAATGTGATTCTGGTTTTTGGGGTCGTTCCTCCACGTCCTACTTCCTCCGTGCAGGTGTTGCATATTGCAGACGTGTTATCTTCTTCACACACGCTGAAGAATGTCCAAACAGCTGACATGTTGCAGGTTGATTCACGAGGTTCCTACATGTGGGAGAATAGAGCGACACACGGCGGAGACGTTGAGAGAAAGGAAGAAGAGAGCGTGTTGTGGCGGCCGTGTTGTGGTGTCCGTGCTGTGGCGGCCGTGCTGTGGCGGCCGTGTTGTGGCGGCCGTGCTGTGGCATCCGTGCTGTGGCGGCCGTGTTGTGGCGTCCGTGCTGTGGCGGCCGTGCTGTGGCGTCCGTGCTGTGGCGGCCGTGTTGTGGCGTCCGTGCTGTGGCGGCCGTGCTGTGGCGGCCGTGTTGTGGCGGCCGTGCTGTGGCGGCCGTGTTGTGGCGTCCGTGCTGTGGAGGCCGTGCTGTGGCGTCCGTGCTGTGGCGGCCGTGTTGTGGCGTCCGTGTGTGCGTGCGTCCTTGAGAACTGTAACTGGTATAACTTCTGTTGTCAGTTAATTGGAGCGTTGACCGGCATGACATCACCATATGTCAGACTGACCTGCCGGCCGCCGGTCATGGCCGAGCACGTGAAAACCGGCCAATCCCGGTCACCGGCCGGTCTGTCGGTGCATCTCTACATTATACCTAATTGTTGAGTTAAAAAGGCAGAAATTATGAATTATGTTGACTAATAGTTAAGATCAGAGCATTTTGAGTGGACTGGTTTATGTCTAAGTTTAAGGGAAGTTACTTTTAAAAAGTAATCCGTTACTTTACTTAGTTACCCCCTATGGAAAGTAACTTTTTACATTACTCGTTACTTTTACGTTACTTTTATGTTGCTTGACTTTGGGCAGAACCCAATATCTGTTTCCTAAATGTGTAGGCCTACATAACGTTCTACTGTGGACGACATAACAGGTATTTCTCTCTTTCTCTTTATTCTAAAAAAATAATATCAATAGGCTCCTTAGGAAAACGACATAGCAGGAAGTGTGACATAGGCCTATTGTGCAAGCGCGCAGCTGAGAAGGCAGTGTCGCTGTCAAATCTGTCCCTGGGTAACGTAGCGCTGAATTGAAAAAGGAACTACGTCTCGTTACCACATTTTCAGTAGAAGTGCGTTACACACAACACTGGTCAGGATTGTTTTAAAACCGTTTAAACGTGCTTTTCAAATGTTATAAAAATGGAATAAAACACCCCAAATTCAATGAATGTAATAATTCATTTTACCTGCAAAGGTACATCATGGATCCACGTTATATTTGGGCATTTTGGTTCAAAGAAACCCATATTTCTGATATGAAAAACTTTGAAAACGGGTCAAATTTGACCCAAGGACAACACAGGGGTTAATATATAGCAGAGGTGCCCAAATTCTTTCCTCTGAAGGGCCAAAGATGTATCTGGATAAAAGGCCACGGGCCAAAAAGTAAATGTTGATGTTATGAGAAAATGTTTTATATTTTATAGAAAATGAACATTAAAAATCTGAAATAAATGCTCTTTAATCTGCATTTACCTCCCATATTACAGAACATTTCCAGTTATTCACCACTTGCAGTAGTGGGAGACATGAGCCCTGTCCTGGGTTTCTAAAGTCTTTCAGCATTGGGCTCCAGCTGACTTCCTAAATGTTCTTTCATCAGTGGGCCCCGGCCTCCATCGCTCCATCTGGCTGACGTTAGCACGGCTCACAGCACCAAGCTTCCTAGTCATTACAGGGAGCATTTTACAGCACTTTCAAAATAAGAGGAGAATAAGCATGAGCACGTCAAATGCCATGGGGGGCCAAAACAAAGGGAGCATGGGGCCAAACTTGGCCCGCGGGCCCCAAATTGGGCAGCCTTGGTATATACAGTACGTTGTGCTGTAAAAGATTTTTTGTTTTTTACTACAAATCAAATACACTCCTTCCAGACTTTTGTGGTATCTAAAAAAGAGACACTGGGGCAGCTGGGAACATTTGACATGGACTCTTCTAGACTCTTTCTTTTTGTCATTTATTTCTTTGTCTATGTCCCTTTTTTTGAGGTTTTGGATGCTTTCTCCGATGTTTTTGTCCCATTAGTGCTATTCCACTAAATGAGGCCGGTGTGAATGTTCACCGACTCCTAAAAGCCTGAAACTGTTTTGAAGAAGAACCAACCTGCAGTGGACGATGATTGGTCCAGCACCACGGACGGTGGCTGTGATTGGCTGAGAGCCTGGCGGTAGGAGGGACTTCCTGTATGACTCCACCTCCTCCACCAGTCTCAGCAGGGGAGCGGTGCATTGTGGGATGTGGTGGTCGGGCCAAGAGGTGAACCAGTAGTGTCTAATGTGACGACGCTCCGTGCACAGCTACACACACAGACACACACACACACACACACACACACACACAGACGTATACGCACATACGCACACACACACACACACACACACACACAGACGTACACACACATACGCACACACACAGACACACACACACACACACACACACACACACACACACACACACACACACACACACACACATACACGCACACACGTACACACACACACACACACACACACACACACACACACACACACACACACACACAGACGTACAGACACATACGCACACACACAGGCACAAATTCACTTTTTGTTGATAATATCTTGTTTTAATAATCTGAATCTAAAAAGTAACTGAAGCTTTCAGGTAAATGTAGTGCAGTAAAAACGTACAACATTTACCTCAGTACATGTACTTTTTTACTGCAATACATTAGCCTCCATGTCAGGTAAATATATATATATATATATCTCCGTCTGAGATGTCGTGTAGTAGAAGTAGAAAGTAGCAGAACATGGAAATACTGAAGTACAGTACAAGTACCTGGAGTTTGTTGTATACATATGTAAATGTATTGGTTGTCTGTACCTGGATCTCCATGTCGGTGACGGTGAAGCCGTCTTTCTCCCAGCTGTCTGTCACTCTGAGGAGGAATCTGCCGAATCGGCCCGTCTCTCCTTCCTCCTCCTCTTCCTCCCTCTGCTCCTCCTCTTCCTCCTCCACCTTCCTCTTCCTCTTCGTCGGCTGGGGCCAGTACAGCTCACATTTCTGGAATAAAACACAGCAGACTCTTTCAGGACGAGAAAGAGAAAGGGAAGACAGGAGTGTTGTGTCCCTCTCGTGTCTTGGAGCGGAGGACAGAGTAATTAAATAAACCCGGGGCGGGGGGAAGACCAAGGCAAAGGAGGAAGGAGAAGAGGAGGAAGAGGAGAGGAAGCAACAACAAACGTTATAAATACTACCTGGCTAAGGTCACAAAAGATCCCTGAAACCTTGTAGTTAAAGTTGGGGAAAGATTGCTAAATTACTTTCTTCCTTATACCGTTCTGATTTTCTTTACTAGTAACACAGAAGCACGCACACACAGATGCACACACACAAACACACACACACACACACACACACACACACACACACACACACACACACACACACACACACACACACACACACACAAACACAGGTGGTTTGTTCCTCCCACCCCACTCACTTGAGAGTTTGCTGTCCTCTAAACCAGAGAAGGTAACGGTCAAATACACACACACACACACACACACACACACACACACACACACACACACACACACACACACACACACACACACACACACACACACACACACACACACACACACACACACACACACACACACACACACACGGGCCAGATCTCTCCTCACCTCATTGTTCTCCTTCAGTCTGGTAACCATGACGATGATGCTGCACCCCTCCTGCCACACCATGTCCCAGAAATCCCCCACGGTGTGAGGCATCGGCCCCTGGGTGGCAATGAAGGCCGCTGGGGCTCCTTTGTAACCCTGAAGATACAGAGACAGATGCATTCTGGGATAGGAGAAAAAAAAGCACTCTCTGGGTTGTTTACATTTCTTTAAACTAAGTTTAAAGAAATGTTGTTGTTTCCCAAAGAGAACAGAGTTTGAGAACAGAAACACAGAGAAGACGAAGGAGAGGGACAAAGCCTAAGGGATGAATCACCAACCCCTCCCCTCCAAACCCCTCGAGGATATGGGTGGTTTGTCCCCCCCCCCAATAAGTCCCACAGGAGCATTTCATAAATTAGCGCCCCCTAGTGGTGGCAGGAAATAAGTGCTCATATCTAAACCAGAGAAGGTAACACACACAGACACACACACACACACACAGACACACACACACACACACACACACACACACACACACACACACACACACACACACACACACACACACACACACACACAGACAAACACACACACACACACACACACACACACACACACACACACACACACACACACACACACACACACACACACACACACACACACACACACACACACACACACACACACACACACACACACAGACACACACACACGAGTGGTTTGTTCCTCTCCTCTAACCCCACCCACTTGAGAGTTCTCCGTCCTCATATCTGAATCAGAGAAGGTAACGGTGGCGGTTTTAAACACGTGGTTAACGTTGTGAAACGGTTTAGACACCAGAACTACTGAGTTGATAAAAAGATGGAGGTTTGGGTTCAAATCAGACGTGACATCACTTCCTGAAGGTGACCACGTGATGCAGAACGTGACGTAGCTCCGTTTGTTCCCTAAAGTTAAAATAACTCTCTGTTTCCTTTTCTTTTCAGACGGGACATGAACCCCTGTCTCCTGGGTGAAATATATATAAATACAGGTAGTAACTGCAGCTTCTGTAAGCGGTGACTGTTACACTCAATTTAGGAAGACCACATTTGGTCAATCAGCTTTTGCATTTGCAGCAGTAGAAAAGTGTAACTTCCACTTCACATTAGAGATTGTGCAAGTCTCAGCAGTTTTAAAATGTCCTTAA
>NW_027595399.1:251666-254166 GCF_031162955.1 Sander vitreus | reverse complement strand
AATATTTTTGTATTGTTTCAACCTTTAGTGTTGTGTTACAACGTTACCTGGTACTCTGCGCTGAGCGTGTGCGTGTCTGCGGCGGCGTGCTGCAGCGCAGCGTGATTCAGCGGGCGGGACGACGTGTGAAGCAGCTGGAGCCAGACCTCCTTCGGGGTGGAGACAGAACACACAGGCTCCGCCCCCAGGCTGCTCACGTCCAATAGCAGTGAGAGGTTGGAACCCCGCCTACGGAAAGAGCCAATCAAAGAAACAGAATGATGATGAGGATGTTCAGGGCCACGTTCAGCCTCGAAAATAACATAGCAACACGTTTATTTAAACTGAAACAGGGGTGCGTTGAACATCCTGTTCTGCCTTTTCATCAGGGATGTACATTTAAGTCCCGCCCCCACCGACGGGGTAAACAACTCCACAAAGTGTCGGTAGGTAGATGAGATTTAAGCACGTCCAATGATTGTTACAGCAGCCTTTGTCTACCAGAGAGGACAAGTTAGCTAAGCTAATGGTAGCTATGTATTAGCAAGCTAAGGGACTTGCAAACATTATACTAGAGCTTTCTGAGCTATCCACATTCAACTAACGCTGGAACACAAGTTGCATACTATCAAAATGCAGCTTTAGCTTAACTTACAGACTTGTAACTTGATTACTATACACGACATCTTGATGACAGCCAGGCTCCATCCTCCACCATTAGCCATCTTACTGACTGTGTGTACGTGTGTGTGTGTGTGTGTGTGTGTGTATTTCTCACCTCTCCTGCAGGCGGACCGAGACTTTGCGAGAAGGTGTAGTTATGGGTGGAGGCGTGGTCGGGTCCTCAGGAAGAGGGGAGGCCGGGCTGACTGCTGACATACTAGCAGTGTTTTTGTGTGTGTGTGTGTGTGTGTGCGTGTGTGTGTGTGTGTGTGTCTGTGTCTGTGCGTGTGTGCGTGTGTGTGTGTCTGTGTCTGTGTGTGTGTGTCTGTGTGTGTGTGCGTGTGTGTGTCTGTGTGTGCGTGTGTCTGTGTGTGCGTGAGTCTCAGCTGTTCATCACAACACCATGCTGTAGGAGACAGAAGAGACAGATTGTATGTATGATTTCAATTCTAATAGTTTGTTTTTATGAATGAAACTCCAGGCCTGTGTTTGTGTGATCCACACCCTGTAATTTAACACAAGACATGTTTGTACCAAGCATAATCACAAACTGTTTGTACACAAATACATTTAGCACAGGTGTTTCTCACACATCACTGCCAGCTCATTAGTCCTCAGGCTGAAACTGTGTGCAGCGCTGCATGTAAACAATCATGCATTCACAATCTTTCTTAAACTGCCAACATGGACAAGTGCAACGCATGTGTTTGTGACTAGTTATGTTCCAACCTTTCAGGCTTCGTTGAGGAATTTTATGAACAAATGTATGTGTGGATAACTTATTCAAAACATTTATTTATAATGACTTTAACTGACCACACACACACACACACACACACACAGAAACACACACAAACACCCACATACTTTTTATCAACGTTTCTGACATACTCAACACATAACAGACTAGAATATATAACCAACCAAGGAATAAAGAAAAGAAAGAGGATAAAATGAGAAGGAGGCTCCTCCCCTGACCCCTATTCAAGAAGGAAATGGCTGCAGGTATAAAGGAGTACTTGTACCTGTTAGTACTTACAAGATAGACATCTTAGACGGGAGCCAGACGCCACAAATAGCATCAGAACGAATAGCATTAGCTTTCCTGACTATCTGTCTATCAGCATGTAAACATAGTGATAGATTGTACTCACTGTTCTGTTCTCAAGTCTTTCTCTCGTCTTGTTTCAACTCAAACTTCTGTCTTTTCTGTACTCGCCCGATGGTTTTGTCATTAAAGAGCTTCCGTACTGAATGAAATGTTAAGTCGTGGGTCGCTGCAGGCGAATCGGTCTGTTGTCGCCTAAATTAAAGAAGTTTGACATGATGAGTAAATTTCTGACATAGTGACAAAGTGAATTTCCAGTCAGACCAACATTCAAACTGAGAACAACAACTCTCTGTGTGTTCACTTTGTTTCCACATCAGTTCGGATGTGAAACGTTTCAGTGTGTCTCCATCGGAAGAGTTCCCTCACAGCAGGAAGTTAGCACGCGCACACACACACACACACACACACACACACACACACACACACACACACACACACACACACACACACACACACACACACACACACACACACACAGACACACACACACACACACACACACACACACACACACACACACACACACACACACACACACACACACACACACACAAAGCACGCATGCACGCACACATATAGACACACACACACACACACACACACACACACACACACACACACACACACACACACACACACACACACACACACACACACACACACACACACAAAAGCACGCATGCACGCACACATATAGACACACACACACACACACACACACACACACACACACACACACACACACAC
>NW_027595399.1:236666-241666 GCF_031162955.1 Sander vitreus | reverse complement strand
ACCCAGCGTCTGGTGATGTCTATGCCTTCCAGACTTCAGGCTGGAATTGAATGCAAAGGATTTGCAACCAAGTATTAGAAAGTGAAAGTTTGATTTATGATTGTTAATCTGTCCCATTACTTTTGGTCCCTTAAAAAGTGGGAGGCACATATACAAACTGTTGTAATTCCTACACCGTTCACCTGATTTGGATGTAAATACCCTCAAATTAAAGCTGAAAGTCTGCAGTTAAAGCACATCTTGTTCGTTTCATTTCAACTCCATTGTGGTGGTGTATAGAGCCAAAAAGATTAGAATTGTGTCGATGTCCCAATATTTATGGACCTGACTGTAGGTAAGGTAGAACAAGCAAAAAAATGCCGGGGCAAACTATCTGCAAAGCAGCAGCTGCGTAAGAACGAAACCATCGTCCATCACTAGTCCCGAGGTCTCGGTATAAACGGTGATCTGCCCCGAGACTCTGGAACAAGTTACCCCCCGATATTCAGATGATTACAGATGGAGCTCTTTTTAGGTCTAAACTCAAAACCTCTGTTCAGAATAGCTTTTAATATGTAGTAGTGGTCTCCTCCTGTTCCTATGTAACCTTCTGATTTTACGGTTTATTTCATTTTTTTTATTGTAGGATGTGTTTTATTCTTAGTTCCTGATGTAAAAGCACTTTGGATAACTGCTGGTTACTGTGAAGTGCTATATATGTCACAGTTTGTCAGGAAAGAATAGGCTTGGACCCAAGGGCAGTTGGTGATTTATTAAACAAAAATGAAGTACACACCAAAAGTGTCCAGAAAGCAACAGGCAAAAACTAATTCCAAAACAAACAGAACAGGATCTCAAAAACTGGAACTCAGAGACGAAAGGTAGACTCCAGACACGAACACACAGCAACAGAACGGATGGATGAAACAAAAAGTCAGATAGTGGGAACTGGGGACCATGGGTACTCAGGGACTGGGACAGAGAGCACTCGGGGAACTGGGAGAAACAGAGGGCCGGAGAGGCCTCGGCAACAGGGAACAGCAGCGAAGGCAGAACCCTTCCGGCGGCTGGCGGCGAAGGCGAATCCCTTCTGAAGGCCGGCTGCGAAGGCGAAACCCATCAGAAGACCGGCGGCGGAGGCGAATCCCCTCTGGGGGCCATCCGCGAAGGAGAAAACCCTTCTGAAGGCCGAGCAGGTCTGCGGCAAAGGCAAAACCCCTCAGGAGACAGGCAGACCGAGCAGGAGACGGGGCAGCTGGGCTGAAGACAGGCGATGTGTCAGCTGGGCCAGTGTCTGCCAACAAGATAACGGGAGTAGGCGGGTCCGCCGATAAGGCAACTGGAACAGTCACAGGAATCAAGGCAACAGGATCAGGAACAGGCAACAAGGCAACTGGAGCAGAAGTCGGCCGGACTACCGACAAAACATGGGGGGCAGGAGTCGGTCGGACCGACAAAGGCAAAGTCTCTGGGATGCCGGAGACGGGTGAAGTCTCAGGGGTACCACGGCAGTTCCGGGCGGCTGCACGTCAGCGGAGACTGGAAAGCTAAACTCTCTTTCAGTAGCCTGCCAGCGAGCCTCCATGATGCGCCTAGCAAGGTCAGGATCCTCGTCATACAGCCCGCGTATGTCCAACGGGTGAATGAGAGGCTCAAAAACTGCTGGGTCCATTTGTGGTCGGATCATTCTGTCACAGTTTGTCAGGAAAGACTAGGCTTGGACCCAAGTGCAGTTAGAGGTGATTTATTAAACAAAATAGAAGTACACACCAAAAGTGTCCAGAAAGCAACAGGCAAAAACTACTTCCAGAACAGGATCTCAAAAACTGGAACCAGAGACGAAAGGTAGACTCCAGACACGAACACACAGCAACAGAATACAACGATCTGACGAGAGGCAGAACAGGGACTAAATACACCAGGTAACGAAGACTAACGAGGGACAGGTGACACAACAGGTGAAACACATCAGGGCGGGGCAGAACAATCAGAACAGGCGGGAAAACACAAGACAGGAAGTAAAGTAGACAAGGGAGACAACAGATTTCAGAATAAAACAGGAAACAGAACATAACAGAAACTCACAACCCTGACAATATAAAGCTATACACATATTTTTCCTCGCCACTGTCGCACTGAATGCTTGCTCTTGGGGGAATTACTGGAATTGTTTGGACTGTATGAATTATAGAGTGTGGTCTAGACCTCCTCTATCTGTAAAATGTCCTGAGATAACTGCTGTTATGATTTGATACTATAAATAAAATTGAATTGAATAAATAAATGTTGATTGTTGATTGATTGATAGATAAGTTTAGGCAACGAAAGTACTTTGTGAGGGTTAGTAAATCATCAGCGATTGGCTCAAAATGAGTCGCGTAAAATGACTAAAATGTGTCCATAACTACATCTACACAAGGTCCGTAAAAGAAGGTTCATTTTAAAATGTAAACGTTGACTCTTGATATCAAACGGGACATTAACCCCAGTCTACTCAGTGTTTGTTTGACCCTTTTTACGCAGAATATAGCGTTGTTATACTTTGTTGTTTGCTGCTGCTGTTCTCCTTATGGCCGTGTAGTTCTCCGAAAAACACAAGGCATGACCTTTCTTGGGGTTCGACGAGGAAGCGTTCCTTTCCTTATTGTTTTATACTGTAAAACTGTCACAAAGAGCAAAAGACAAACAGAAATAAGATGAAACCAATACAGATACCTGAAGTATAGTGCAAACCCACAACTTATAGCAACAGAAAATGCTGAGTCATAACTAATAGCCGCGCTAACTATCAGTTTAGTGATTTATGACATTAGACACCAAAGATATGCCAAGTACAATTCCTTCTAACAGTTTTTAGTAATACATGTAACATAGTTGAATGGTTAATTCTACTAAATTGGCACAACTACGCCATCTACTGTTAAAAGTCGTACCTGCTTCCTCACGGCAACGGAGGATGTCCAACGAGCTGACATGTCTGTGAATGTTTGGGGACAATATAGCATTTAAAAGTTGACCCAGTTTGTTTGGTTAGATGTTAGCTGTTGTCCTTTGAGATGAGCATTCACACACTGCTGTCTTCCACTGTCTGTGTGTGTGTGTGTGTGTGTGTGTGTGTGTGTATGTGTGTGTGTATGTGTTTGTGTGTGTGTGTGTGTGTGTGTGTGTCTGTGTGTGTGTGTGTGTGTGTGAGTGTGTGTGTGTGTGTGTGAGTGTGAGTGTGTGTGTGTGTGTGTGTGTGTGTGTGAGTGTGTGTGTGTGTGTGTGTGTGTGTGTGTGTGAGTGTGAGTGTGTGTGAGTGTGTGTGTGTGTGTGTGTGTGTGTGTGTGTGTGTGTGTGTGTGTGTGTGTGTGTGTGTGTGTGTGTGTGAGTGTGAGTGTGTGTGTGTGTGTGTGTGTGTGTGTGTGAGCGTTTCTTTACCGCTCACGCGTGCTTTTAAACACGTAGTTAACGTTGTGAAACAGACGTAGATCAGACCTCCATCTCATGACTTCAACTTGTACAAAATGCTGCTGCTCGCTTTTTAACAAATACATCTAGACGTGCTCACATCACTCCCGTTCTCTGCACCCTTCACTGGCTCCCTGTGCTCTTTAGAATCGATTTAAGATTGGTTTTCAAGGCCTTAAATGGCCTGGCCCCGAGTATTTGTCTGAAATTTTAACGCTGCGTGACCACAACCGGTCCTTTCGGTCCTCAAATCAGCTGGTTTTAGAAGTCCCAAGTAGGGATCGACCGAGATGGATTTTTTCTCATTGGCCTTAGCTGCTTACGGATACGGGCTGCTGATTTTCTTGAGCCGATATTAGGAGCCGATACTGCTTTTGCTCCTCAGTTTACTTCATAAAAAATGACAAAATGATAAATGTTACAAGTCTCAATTTAAACTTAAAAAAAACTATTTAACAAATAGTAAAAATACAGTCAGTTCCATAAATATTGGGACATCGACACAATTCTAATCTTTTTGGCTCTATACACCACCACAATGGAGTTGAAATGAAACGAACAAGATGTGCTTTAACTGCAGACTTTCAGCTTTAATTTGAGGGTATTTACATCCAAATCAGGTGAACGGTGTAGGAATTACAACAGTTTGTATATGTGCCTCCCACTTTTTAAGGGACCAAAAGTAATGGGACAACTGGCTGCTCAGCTGTTCCATGGCCAGGTGTGTGTTATTCCCTCATTATCCCATTTACAAGGAGCAGATAAAAGGTCCAGAGTTCATTTCAAGTGTGCTATTTGCATTTGGAATCTGTTGCTGTCAACTCTCAATATGAGATCCAAAGAGCTGTCACTATCAGTGAAGCAAGCCATCATTAGGCTGAAAAATCTAAACAAACCCATCAGAGAGATAGCAAAAACATTAGGTGTGGCCAAATCAACTGTTGGGAACATTCTTAAAAAAGAAAGAACGCACGCGGTGAGCTCAGCAACACCAAAAGACCCGGAAGACCACGGAAAACAACTGTGGTGGATGACCGAAGAATACTTTCCTGGTGAAGAAAAAACACCATCACAACAGTTGGCCAGATCAAGAACACTCTCCAGGAGGTAGGTGTATGTGTGTCAAAGTCAACAATCAAGAGAAGACTTCACCAGAGTGAATACAGAGGGCTTCACTACAAGATGTAAACCATTCGTGAGCCTCAAAAACAGGAAGGCCAGATTAGAGTTTGCCAAACAACATCTAAAAAAGCCTTCACATTTCTGGAACAACATCCTATGGACAGATGAGACAAAGATCAACTTGTACCAGAGTGATGGGAAGAGAAGAGTATGGAGAAGGAAAGGAACTGCTCATGATCCAAAGCATACCACCTCATCAGTGAAGTATGGTGGTGGTAGTGTCATGGCGTGGGCATGTATGGCTGCCAATGGAACTGCTTCTCTTGTATTTATTGATGATGTGACTGCTGACAAAAGCAGCAGGATGAATTCTGAAGTGTTTCGGGCAATATTATCTGCTCATATTCAGCCAAATGCTTCAGAACTCATTGACGGCGCTTCACAGTGCA
>NW_027595399.1:186666-231666 GCF_031162955.1 Sander vitreus | reverse complement strand
TGTCTGTGTGTGTGTCTATGTGTGTGTGTGTGTGTATGTATGTGTGTATGTAATGTATGTGATGTGTGTGTGTGTGTACTGTCTGTATGTAGTGTATGTGTCTATGTCTATATGTATCTATGTATGTCTGTGTAATAATGTGTGTGTATGTGTGTCTGTATGTGTGTGTGTGTGTATGTCTGTGTGTATGTATGTGTGTGTGTGTGTGTATGTCTGTCTGTGTATGTGTCTGTGTATGTCTGTGTGTAGTATGTGTGTGTGTCTGTCTGTGTGTCTGTGTGTGTGTGTATGTGTGTATGTCTGTCTGTGTGTGTGTGTGTGTGTGTGTGTGTCTGTGTCTGTCTGTGTGTGTCTGTGTGTAGTGTGTGTGTGTGTGTGTGTGTATGTGTGTGTGTGTGTCTGTGTGTGTCTGTGTCTGTGTGTCTGTGTGTGTGTGTGTGTGTGTGTGTGTGTGTGTGTGTGTGTGTGTGTGTGTGTGTGTGTGTGTGTGTGTGTGTGTGTGTGTGTGTGTGTGTGTGTGTGTGTCTGTGTGTGTGTGTGTGTGTGTGTGTGTGTGTCTGTGTGTGTGTTTGCTAAAGCAAGCGTCAATGTTTTGCACGGAGAAAATCAGGCTGTGAGGTGGGAAAATCACACAGCAACGGAGGATTTCCAACGAGGCTGAAGAAACTGGCTGTTACCAACCTGACCGGCTCCGAGTGATACACAAGACATCTCACATAGGTCACGTAGATACGGGACTTACGGACAAATACTGTCCAAGGCAACAATGTAGGAAGAAAAAATGCAGCAGGAGAAAACAGCACTGGCACGCTGCTCTGCAGCACAATCATGTTAGCCTAGAAATCTAGACGCCCTAGAGGCAGCAAATGTAATCTGCAGCCAGGGTCGAAAAAACAAAATGGCGTTGTGGATTAGCGAGACAGGTAGGCTGGTGCTTTATGTCAGGGGTCGTCAACGTTTTTTAAGCCAAGGACCCTTGACTGAGAGAGAGACGGAGCAGGGACCCCCTACTACATGTATTGTATAAAATGAAGGTGCGTGTTAAACTGGGCCTACAATACATGTAGGGCGGCCCAAAGCCTTAACACACCTTTTTAGCACATACAATACTAAGCTATTAAAATATTAATTGTTGGCATGATTTAATAAATCATCTTGTATGTGGAACAGTGAATTTAGGATGATCTGTATGGCTATCTTAGTGACTACCTATAGGCCAGTAGGCCTATCATCAATGGAGATATATATTTGCTAATAATATGTGGGAATTATGTTTAGACATCTGAGGACCCCCTAGGGGTCCCGGACCCCCTGTTGAAGATCTCTGCTCTATGTCCCTCTCAGCGATCATAGTTTTTCAACAGAAGCCTCCGATGTCAATACAGATAAGAAAGTCTTCTCTACGAGGAGAAGTCAGGTCATCGGCAGACCGTAAGAAGATTCCAGGTAGTTTAACGTGAAGACTGCCTTTGTTTCAACGTAGAGTTTAAAGTCAGTGAGGTTGATGTGACTACAATGTTCTAGTTTTGTTAAAGTTGTTCTTTTAGTTGATTTCACTTTTTATTATTTTGGTTTAACTTCATACTTTAAGTTAAAACAAATAACTTATATTTAATAATGCGAGAAACTTTCCTTGCCTAGTATAACAGACATACTTTCCTGCTTTATTACAACTCACAGCTTCAAGATACAACAACATAACCACATTTATAGCAGAGACAGCGTGGGTGTTTGGGTGGGCCGCCCCAGGGCCCCCACAGGACCCTCTAAAGCTGCTGATCTTGTGTCACTTGACACAAAAGGGTCTCTAGTGAAGTGACAAGCTGCAGAAAACCAACTGAAGGAAGCCTATTACTGCTCATATACTAACCTGTAATACTCCAGCTCTTCCTATCAAACCTAACAGTCACTTAACTCATGGTTACAAATGTAAACCAGCACAACGTGACAATTACCAGGCAACAGAACTCTACCGTCAGCAGACACGTTTAATAAACGGAGTTCATTAAGTTACATTTGTATTTTGAACAAACTGCAAACTTTTAACACAACTCTATTTACCGCCTTGCATCATGGGAATTGACCAGCCAATGAACCAGTTGCACCTGACTGCAGCACGCAGACCGGGTTGGGCTAGATGTGGGCGGAGCTGACAGGTTCTCCCTCCTCCCCGCCGGGGCTCGGTGCAACAACACGCGTTATCTTTGAGCAGAAATGTGACTAGACTCCATCACTTATCTGCCGTGTAGAATTCATGTATTGTGTCCATGCTCTAACTATGCCGTGAAAGAAGACTCGTTCTTGTTGCAACACACACACACACACACACACACGCTTTTTATTGTATTATATTCTAACTGATAACTTAACGTACATACCCAGCTCAATCAACACAAACATAAACATTTAGATACTCGACCTAATGAATAAATGTTTAACTTTCAAAAACTCATAAAGTTTAGTTCAAAATCCACAACTTGTATAAGCTCGTTGAGTTAAAGATAAGAAATAAGTGGACAGAACGTTTGTAATGTTTTACAGTGCAGAGGTCATTTTACACCGATGAGGACATATTTATGAATGAATGTTAGTTTATAAAAAACTACACAGTCTACCTTTAACTTCTGTGTCCACTGACGTGTTTTTTTATTCTTGCCGAGCGTCTATTCTGCGAGAGATCCCTCCTCCCTCCTCCTCCTCTCTCCTCCCGCCTCGCTCCTCCCGCCTCGCTCCTCCCTCCTCCCTCCCGCTCCTCCCTCCCCGCTCCTCCGTCCTCCCTCCCCGCTCCTCTCTCCTCCCGCCTCGCTCCTCCCTCCTCCCTCCTCGCTCCTCCCTCCCCGCTCCTCCGTCCTCGCTCCTCGCTCCTCCCTCCTCCCTCCCCGCTCCTCTCTCCTCCCGCCTCGCTCCTCCCGCCTCGCTCCTCCCTCCTCCCTCCTCCTCCCGCTCCTCCCTCCTCCCTCGCTCCTCCTCCTCCCTGCTCCTCGCTCCTCCCTCCCCGTCCCTCCTCCTCCCTCCTCCCTCCTCCCTCCTCGCTCCTCCTCTCCTCCTCCTCTCCCCTCCTCCCTCCTCGCTCCTCCCTCCTCCCTCCTCGCTCCTCGCTCCTCGCTCCCCGCTCCTCCCTCCTCCCTCCTCCCTCCTCGCTCCTCCCTCCTCCCTCCTCGCTCCTCCCTCCCCGCTCCTCCGTCCTCGCTCCTCCCCGCTCCTCCCTCCTCCCTCCCCGCTCCTCCCTCCTCCCTCCTCGCTCCTCCCTCCTCCCCCCTCCCTCCCTCCCTCCTCTCCTCCTCCCTCCTCCTCCCTCCTCCCTCCTCGCTCCTCCCTCCTCCCTCCTCCCTCCTCGCTCCTCGCTCCTCCCTCCCTCCCTCCTCCTCCCTCCTCGCTCCTCCCTCCTCCCTCCTCCTCCTCCTCCCTCCTCGCTCCTCCCTCCTCCCTCCTCGCTCTCTCTCCTCCCTCCCTCGCTCCTCCCTCCTCCCTCCTCCCCTCCTCCCTCCCGCTCCCGCTCCTCGCTCTCGCTCCCCTCCTCCCTCGCTCCTCCCTCCTCCTCCCGCTCCTCCCTCCTCCCTCCTCCCTCCTCGCTCCTCGCTCCTCGCTCCTCCCTCCTCGCCCCTCCTCCTCCCCTCCTCGCTCCTCCCTCCTCCTCGCTCCTCCTCTCCTCCCTCCTCGCTCCTCCCTCCTCGCTCCTCCCTCCTCCCTCCTCGCTCCTCCCCCCTCCTCCCTCCTCGCTCCTCCCTCCTCCCTCCTCCCTCCTCCCTCCTCCCTCCTCCCTCCTCCCTCCTCGCTCCTCGCTCCTCCCGCCTCGCTCCTCCCTCCTCCCTCCTCGCTCCTCCCTCCTCCCTCAATAATTAGGTATAATTTCCTATAAATGAGGTTTATTGACCATGAATCCCAAAAATAAGTGTAAAACTAGTACTAAGTTGGTGTTAGTGGTGTTTATACGTGGTAGTGAAAAGAAATGGAAAATGTAACAAAAACGGAAAAACCATTGAAAGAAATGCCAAAAGTGACGAACAAAAACATCAGAAAAAGTGATGATTGAATGAGTGACGACAAGTGCTCGAATGGAAGACGATGAAAGACAATGAAAATACTTCGTTAGGGTTAGTAAAACACCAGGGATGTACTGCGGCTGTACTGCGTCTCGGACTCCGTTAAAGTGACCTTTGACTTGTGGTTTCACGTAACACGAAGCCCGATCTCCTGGGTAAAATCCTGAGTTTGTTTGACGCTCTATCCAGTGGCGATTTTAGACCCTTTTTAGGGGGGCTCAAGCCCCAATTACAGGTTCAAAGTAACAGGGTTAATATCCTGAGTGGCTGTCGCCAATGCACCTGTAACCAGTCAAGGACAGTTTTATATTTTTTACATATTTATTGTTTACACCTTGTGGAAAACTCCCTGCTGGACTGATGAGCCTACGTCATTCCTTGGACTCACGCATTTGCAGACATGAGTACAGCTGCTCCTAAAGTTGCTTGTTACTTGTATAAAGCTGCTGTTGTGTTGCCGTGTGCGTTATTGAGAACGTAAGTGCACAATCGTATGTCCATGCTGGTGTTGCCTGTATCTTCGTTTGTGTAGTCAACATGACAGTATTTTTCTTTATTATAGTTCAGGATAGCATGCTTATGTCTACTGTAATGCTAGGAACTTACTGCAAATATATCATTCAGAAACAATAGTTAATACTTTTATTCATGGATGCATGTTCGTACAGTGTTCATGTTAATAACAGTCCTGCCGAGGATTAGTCCAACTGTTGCACTGCGATGGTGTTGCTGGTTTAGTTGTTGAAACACATTTCCCCGAGCCATTTATTGGTCTGTGACATGACGATTGGACCTGAATGCTGCTGCTGTGTTCCGTTGGTGGTCGTAGAGCTCCATCTAGTGGCCAATAGGTAGAACGACACAATGAAAGCTACATTCTTTACTACAGTGGGTTCTATTGATTGTCATTACTATCCAGTATTATTTGGTTGTTTGCACAGCTACTACTATGTATTGCATAGCAATTATGTATATTGCATATAATTATGTATATTGCAGAGTGATTTGTTGCTTCTTGCTCTTTAATCTGTATATACTGTATGTGCATTCATTATGTACAGGTTATATTTACATATTCTGTATTTCCTTATTTTACAGATAACCACACACATACTATTGCAAGCAACAAGCTTTATTCACTGCTGGATTTGGACGTCAATAAATCTGTTCAACTAAAACTGAAGGTTGCAGCGACTCTCTTACCGGAGAACATAGCCAGCTCGAGTACCGCCAGCGAATAACGTACACGGACTTCACACACCTCATTATCATTTTTATTTGATTCTGGTAGTCCATAAAGGGGTTTTCGCAGTTTTTTCACATGTTCAATATTTTGCATTTATCCCTTTGTTATAATAATAAATACATATAGTCATTGTTATCCAGTGAAATTACTGATTTAACACTTTAACAAGGCACTGTATCAGTGTGACATTCTCATTAGGGGCTGAGCCCCCCTAAATGTCTGATCCTAGCATCGCCCCTGGCTCTATCGTGTCTTTGTGCGGACTGAAAACACGCAGGTTGTTCAGTAACAGGAGCCGGGACTCGTTTATCCCCGCTGCAATTACCCAGCTTCATTTGCACATGAAACAACGCAGCCTCTCGTGTCTCTATAACTACTTTCTATTTTGACTTTTTATGGCTCTTCCCTCCCTGTCGGCTCTTTCCCACCATCATTTACCTACACGATGATCTGTATGCTGTGTGTTTTCAGTGTGCAAACCAAATTTCCCTCATGAACAATAAAGGCAGAATGACTGAATGAATGAGATTGGGGATGCAGAGCTGTTGACTCGAGTGGCTCCCTGTGAAGTTGTTTCATTAGATTTGATGGTAATTCAGCGTTGCAATGGAAAACAACCCGCTGTAGACTCACTACTGGAATCCTTTAATTCATCGGCTAATGACGCCGGGAGCGTTTCTACCGTTGTCTTTGTGTGATAATTGCACACGGAGAGACAAGACATGAGAAAGAAGGAGGAGACGCCGAAAAGATGTAGAGCGGTTGTGAGCAAACAAGAAGTCAGAGAGGTGATGAAAAAATAAGATGAAAATGGGATACAAAGGCAAAATAAAGAGACTGTCCTCTCCCGAAAAAGGTCCACATAAGTTGTTTGTTCAAGCAGCAGCTACAACCTATATTTAGGTTCTAGTGGCAGCAACATCTGTCCAAGTTTCTACCCATGTGATTGGCTGTTCAGCAGAAAAATGAGGAAAGCAAACAAACGACTGTGATAGGCACACAGAAGGCTCTTTTTCATTCTCACTGTTTGTCTCATCTGATCAATCCAACACACATAGAGCTGTCACAACAACAACTAAAATCTATTTTTGCACATAATGTCCATGATATGGACTAGTCGACCCTTCAATAACATGCTAAGACATGCTGACGTGCTAACATGGTAATATGCTAACACATTAGTAGTAGTGGATGGATGCATTAAACGCAGTGTAGATTCTCCACTAAAACTGTGTACTGAACTCTCCAACACCTTGACACTTCCTCTGAGTTGTAGCAAATGCTAACACGCTAATGTTATGCACAGGTGGTGATGGCACAGTGGCTACAACACATGCCTTTGAGTGGGGGATATCTGGGTTCAATTCCCACTGCGATACATCAACCAATGTGTCCCTGAGCAAGGCACTTAACCCCTAGTTGCTCCAGAGGCGTGCTACCTTTGATATATAGCAGTTGTAAGCTTGTAAGCTTTGGATAAAAGGGTCAGCTAAATGACATGTAATGTAATACATGCCAGCAGCTAAGACATGCTTAGACTAGCTTACGAACAATCTAACATAGACTAACATGCCAATATATGCTAACAAAAACTGACATGCTAACAAACATGCTAACACACGCTAACAAACATGCTAACACATGCTAACACATGCTAACATGCTAACAAATGCTGACATGCTAACACATGCTAACATGCCAATATATGCTAATACATGTTAACATGCTAACAAACATGCTAACAAATGCTAATACACGTTAACATGCCAAGGATTTAAGAATCTCCAGCAGATGACTTCAACATGTCGGTTAAGATCAAAGATGTTGGTCTGAGTCTGACCCCACATCCAGATGTTGGTCTGGGTCTGCCCCACATCCAGATGTTGGGTCTGGGTCTGACCCACATCCAGATGTTGGTCTGGGTCTGCCCCACATCCAGATGTTGGTCTGGGTCTGCCCCACATCCAGATGTTGGGTCTGAGTCTGACCCACATCCAGATGTTGGGTCTGGGTCTGCCCCACATCCAGATGCTGAGTCTGAGTCTGACCCACATCCAGATGTTGGGTCTGGGTCTGACCCACATCCAGATGTTGGGTCTGGGAACTCCCCATTGGCTGGGCTCAATCCGAGGGGCGGATCAACGGTTGTCTTTCAGATTCCCTCTGCACCAATAGGACAGCTCTCCAACCAATCAGAGCAGAGCTAGCTGATAGATTCCACTCTAAACTCTGAACACATCTTCCTTTTTTAAGAATGACTTCAGGGCCGTTCTTTGTTCTTTTCTCAAAGAAAAGCTGAACTCCAAGTCTTCCAGAGACGCTGTTCACCAGCAGCAGCCATAAGCCCCGCCCACCCACTCTGTACACGATGTGATTGGCCCGACCAGAGTTTGGTTTTTGGTAGACACTGTAAGTCAGTAGTAGGCTATCCAGGGGAGTTGCACATGAAGTGGTTTGGGGTCGTTCTGTAAGTCATTTTGGGGTACAAGCAGCACCACCACAGGCCAAGCTATCGCCCGTTCCAAACAGGCACATTTTCAACGGGCTCTGCACTAGTTACAAATAAAAGCAACAACAAAAGAAAAATATAAGCATTACAATTAATCAGATTAAAGCTCAATATAACATTTTATGGAACACTGTTGAGTTGCATGAAAAATGTGATCATCATCATCATCACCATGGTGACCGTCGTAGCTCGTCTGATGAATCTGGATTCACGGCAAAGAGTGAACCATCTGTTTGAAGAAAACACAATTTTAAAAAGTCATTATTTTCTCAATCTCAGTAGGATTCATCCTCTGGAGAACATGAATGTCTGTATAAAATGGCACGACGATCCAGCCATTATTGGTTAAGATATTGGACCGATGAAGCCGCTAAAATCCAGATTAACCCTTGTGATGTTTTTGTGGCTTTTTACCCCCTTTTTTCAACGTTCTTTCATCATTTTTTTTTTTAAGAAAGTAGTGGGCTGATCATTTATGTTACTTGTGGAGAGCGTTACTTTTCTGAAAATTTGGTTGAAAGAAACCCACTTTTCTGATGAAGATTGTTTTTTTTTAAAACAGGACAACACGTGGGTTAAAAAACATTTCTTTACCTGGTTTCCTGTTGGTCAGGGACGCACTAGCAGAGCGATCTGTTCTCCGGCTGCTGCTTCCTCTTCGCCTTCAACTTCTCTTCAGCGATCCATTTCAGCTTGTTGTCCTCCTCGTCCAACCTCACTTTCTGATACAGATTGTCTGTGTTGGAACCTGAATCACAGCATTTCTTCCATCCAACTGATGACATTAACGCAGCCACAACAACGATACCAAGGAGTAGAGACAGGCCGATGACCTGAACCACAGACAACAGAGATGCTGTTTTAATCAACGCATCAAACTTTATTAGTATAGAACTTTTACTAGAAATGTAGCACAAAGTGCTCCACATTATAAAAGCACACACACACACACACACACACACACACACTCAGAGACACACACACACACACACACACACACACACACACACACACACACACACACACACACACACACACACACACACACACACACACACACACACACACACACACACACACACACAGACACACACACACACACACACACACACACACACTCAGAGACACACACACACACACACACACAGACACACACACACACACACACACACACACACACACACACACACACACACACACACACACACACACACACACACACACACACACACACACACACAGACACACACACACACACACACACACACACACACACACACACACACACACAGACACACACACACACACACACACACACACACACACACACACACACACACACACACACTCAGACACACACACACACACACACACACACACACACACACACACACACATTTAGACACACACACACACACATTCAGACACACACACACACACACACACACACACACACACACACACACACACACACACACACACACACACACACACACATTCAGACACACACACACACACACACTATACAGGTACCTGTCTAATGTATATGAGAGTATTACTATACAGGTACCTGTCTAATGTATATGAGAGTATTACTATATAGGTACCTATCTAATGTATATGAGAGTATTACTATATAGGTACCTATCTAATGTATATGAGAGTATTACTATATAGGGACCTGTCTAATGTATATGAGAGTATTACTATATAGGTACTTACTACTTCTACTGTCTTTTGTCGCTTTTCTTCAAAGTTTTTGTCACTGTTCTTGAAGTTTGTCGCTTATTTGAATTTGTTGTCACTTTTGTCACCTTCCTTCTTTCCACTGTTTTTTTGAAGTTTTTGTTAGTATTTTCAACATATAGGGGGAACATTATTGAAAAAAGCTTGAGAACGACTGAGATACGGTGTGCAGAAAATACACTGATCGAAGAAGACCACAGTAAAATACAGAAAAACAGACTGACGTGAAGAAAAACAAGACAAACTCACCCTCGATTAGTCCTGTTTGTATGTACGGTCGGGACCGCAGTGTTCATTAGTCACACAGCAAGCGTACCACTCTCCATTGAGACACAAAGGCAACCCACAGCAGACCAGCTAAAGCAGCCTTGATCATGTGATACACAAAATGACAACAACTTTCTATCCTGGCAAATGTATATCTCAACGTCTCGTCGACTCAGAGTTGTAAAACGAAGATAATAAGAAATGGAATAGCCATGTGCACACTGCAGTCATGACCTCTTGTTGCGCAATTGCACGTCGTAATGCCACAACATTTCAACAAAAGTTAGAATTAAAATCACAAAGATTGTGACAAATAAGACGACTTGTTTGATCGCCAAATCTGTGAAAAGGTTCTTCATCTTTGCTGCAAAGTTTGAATCTGCTGCGAGCTGCTTGGTACCTCTGGATACATCGACATGAGACCAAATCATTTCCTGTTTCACGAACATTTCAGAGACTGTATTGTCTCTCGAGGGGAAGTTTGATTTGCGGTAGTGGGCAAAACCACAGACAACATACGCGAATACGTGGGACGTTACACAGCGGTTACAGGAAACATCCAATTAAACAACCAAACAACCAAATTAAGCACTTTATTCATTTTTCAAACAGTATGCAAAACTCACAATTTACAACATGGCCTCAGCCCTGCTGTCCTGACCTCCTCTCACCGGTGTGCGGTGGAGAGCACACTGACATCCTCCATCACTGCCTGGTATGGAAAACTGCTCTGCGGCTGACAGGAAGGGACTGCACCGAGGAGTTAAAACTGCTCTTTAGCTAATGCCTCCCTTCTTTGGAAGACATTTACATCAGTAGGTGCAGAAGCAAGGTTTCAGGTATCATGAAGGATCATGAACTGTTCACCCCCCCCCTCTGGCAGGCGGCTGTGCAGCCTCAAAGCCAGAACAACAAGGCTACAGTGCAGCTTCTTCACAGAGGCTGTGAGACCTATGAAGTCACAGACTTAAGTCCAGAGGTGTCAAAAGTATTCACTTTCATTACTCAGGTAGAAGTATAGATACTAGGGTTTAAAAAGACTTCTGTAAAAGTTGAAGTATCAACTCAAGCGTTTTACTCAAGTAAAAGTGTACAAGTACTGGTTTCAAAACTACTTAAAGTATAAAAGTAAAAGTAATATAAGGGAAAAAAATGCCACTAAGGACAAAAGCTTAGGCCGCGCCACAGAGGCCTATACTGCACTACCCCACCGCCACACAAAACACATTTTTCTAAAGGCCATAATGACTACAATGTTATATTAAAATGTTAATGTTGAAAAATTTGGGATGCACCTGTTTCAGCCGCATTTATGCACATTGAAAATGAATGCATTTTAGTACAATGCAAATACATTAAAGAACCATATTTGTACTAATGAGCATTAACATGTTTCATGGAGCGGAAGATATAATCACTAGTTGTATTGTAATGGTGCAAAGAGTCAAACTTCAGAGGCATGTTATCAGTAGCCTTTATTGGAATGTATGTACATCCAATCTGTGAGGGCAACAGATGAAGATAAAAGACTGGTGTATCCAGGGCAGGCTTAGTAACAATTACCCTTGTATGGTTGTCTATATACAGTATACATTAGTGCTGTCAAAATGAATGATTAATACAAGAATAAAAATAACTCATAATCCTGCTTGATACCTTCCTGGTATGTACTATGGTCAATTATATAGCTAATGGCAACAATGTCAACTTTAACTGGAAGATGTAACAAACACTTTTGACTCACTCCTGTATTTACAACAACTATATAACCTAATTCAATTCATTTCAATTTATTTATAGTATCAAATCATAACAGCAGTTATCTCAGGACACTTTACAGATAGAGGAGGTCTAGACCACGCTCTATCATTTACAAAGACCCAACAATTCTAGTAATTCCCCCAAGAGCAAGCATTCAGTGCGACAGTGGTGAGGAAAAACTCCTTTTAGGAAGAAACCTGGGACAGACCCAGACTCTTGGTGGGTGGTGTCTGACGGTGTCTGACGGTGTCTGACGGTGCCGGTTGGGGGTGTGATGAACAGAGGCAATAATAGTCACAATAAAGATAATGGAACTATGACTAGAAATAGTAGTTGTAGTAGTTCATGGCGTTGCAGGGCACTGCAGGGCGTTACAGGACGTAGCAGAGCGTAGGAGGGTGTAGCAGGATGTGGCAGGGCGTAGCAGAGCGTAGCAGGGTGTAGCAGGGCGTAGCAGAGCGTAGCAGGGTGTAGCAGGGTGTAGCAGGGCACAGCAGGGTGTAGCAGAGCGTAGCAGGGCGTAGCAGGGTGTAGCAGGGCACAGCAGGACGTAGCAGAGCGTAGCAGGGCGTAGCAGGGTGTAGCCGGGCACGGCAGGGCGTAGCAGGGTGTAGCAGGGTGTAGCAGAGCGTAGCAGGGTGTAGCCGGGCACGGCAGGGCGTAGCAGGGTGTAGCAGGGTGTAGCAGGGAACAGCAGGGCACAGCAGGACGTAGCAGAGCGTAGCAGGGCGTAGCAGGGCACAGCAGGGCGTAGCAGGGTGTAGCAGGGTGTAGCAGAGCGTAGCAGGGTGTAGCCGGGCACGGCAAGGTGCAGCAGGGTGTAGCAGGGCACAGCAGGGCACAGCAGGACGTAGCAGAGCGTAGCAGGGCGTAGCAGGGTGTAGCAGGGCAGAGCAGGGCGTAGCAGAGCGTAGCAGGGTGTAGCAGGGTGTAGCAGGGCACAGCAGGGTGTAGCAGGGTGTAGCAGGGTGTAGCAGGGTGTAGCAGGGTGTAGCCGGGCACGGCAGGGCGTAGCAGGGTGTAGCAGGGTGTAGCAGGGCACAGCAGGACGTAGCAGAGCGTAGCAGGGCGTAGCAGGGTGTAGCAGGGTGTAGCAGGGCACAGCAGGGCGTAGCAGAGCGTAGCAGGGCGTAGCAGGGTGTAGCAGGGCACAGCAGGACGTAGCAGAGCGTAGCAGGGTGTAGCAGGGTGTAGCAGGGCGTAGCAGAGCGTAGGAGGGTGTAGCAGGGTGTAGCAGGGCACAGCAGGGCGTGGAGCAGGGCCACGGTGACAGCTGCAACCATTCAACTTAACTTAAACCTTTTTTCTGTCCGTGCAGGGCGCAGCGCCGCTGCTGTTCTGCCTAGTCAGAGTTTTACACTTTCCTTATTTAGCTTACCTGTTTTATTAATTTGAACTTATCTGCATGTTCTTTTCGAGCAGGTTTTATGTTTGTATTGAGGGGAGTTCATTTCGTCTGGCTATTGTGTATTAGGTTTAGTAACTTTTAATCTGGCCTGAGATTTTAGAAACCTAGTGGTTGCTCGAGTTACTCGTAGAGGTGGTGACGTATAACTGGCTCATTTTATTAGTGACATTGCATGGTTTTAGTGTGTGATTTGGGTTTATTTTGATATTTGCATTTTGTGTTTATTGGTAGTCCCTGTTTTTGTTTGTTATATGATCCACCCACGATAACCACGATAACCACGATAACCAGTTTTCACTTTAAATAGTCTTTATCTGAATTCTCCTCTCCTACTGTGTTTAGTATTTTTGGTTGTTTTGTTTTTGTTGCATTTGCTCTGTTATAATTTATTTTTTATATAGTTATGTTGAGCTGAACATTGTTTCCTTTGGGTTTATAATAAATGATTCTGAGTTACCCAAATCAACCTCGTCTCTGATTATTTATGTGGGCTTGCCGGTGTAGTGGGGGCCCAGATTGGTGCCAACTGATATCAAAATTAAACTTTAAACTCTTTGGGTGAAAGTCCCAAGGTGGCGTTGTCGACTGTTACATTGCTAAATTTTGGGATAAGCCCTCTATTGGGCCAGGTTACAGGTTAGGTTATATATACCAACACTAAACCAATCATTTCCTGTTTACCACAAACGTTCAGAGGTGAGAGACTGTACTGTCTCTTGAAGGGAAATTTGATTTGCAGTAGAGGGCTAAACCGCAAACATACGAGAAGAAACGGTTACAGGAAACAAATAACAAATCTGTCAGAATAATGAAACCATTTGAATGTAGGCCAGGATAACGTGGTGCTGAGCAGTGCAGAGCAAGCCTCTGCTGGCCGGGTCGGTCCATCAAGGCCCCTGATCTTCACTGCCACCAGCGCTTCCTCCCACAGGTGTTGGGCCCATTTTTCAGAAGAGCTTCAGTGTTTTCTTTGTTTTCTTTCAGTGAATAATAAAACTGTGAAGCAGAGACATGAAGGTGAGCAGCGCTGCAGTGACAGGATGCAAACAGGCTACTGATGAGAGACGCAGCTCAAGAAGGAAAGAGTCGGCCTGAGAAAGAGAAACCACACGTGCTTGTGGTCGTTTCATGCCAGCGTTGTGAGCTGAATACTTTCTATTCTGCAGGGGACAGCTCCTCCAGCTCTGCAGTGCACACTGTGTGCACAGCTTTTAGTTTCTCACTGAAGCTACCAGCCTGTTGGTTCAATTACCAAAACCACAATAATATACCTCTCATCTATGAAATGACTAGGACTTGGTTCAGAGAAATCCTCGTACACAAATTGTAAAAATAAATCTGTGAAATGTTATTCCATGTTGCTCAGTTTTGGCATTTCTTTCCCATGAATACCCAAAAGCTGCACAAATCTTAATATCTTAATTCAACATCTCCTCTTACAAAGGTTAGAATGATATCTTACAAAAAGTTTTGGGTTGAAATAAGTGCATCACCCTGTTTATTACGTCGCCTGACTTCCTTCTGCATGTCCTGTCACCCAGTTACGTGGGTTATATAGGAATTAATCTCGCATGTCCAGCTCTTTCTCCACAGTGCTGTGGAGGAACGTCTGGCTGCACCACAGATGCATTCTGGGATAGGACACTAAACTCTCTGGGTTGTTTACATTTCCTTAAACCAATCACAATCGTCCTGGTTGGCGCTGAGCTCCAGACACAGTGATGGTGGCTCTGCTAATAGTCTCAGGAAGGAACTGGTTCTGGAGGAACATTTACACCTCTCCAAAGAAAACTCTTCATCCAATATTAAATGAAGTGAACTGTTGACACAACACAGTACCGTGAGATATTTAAATGAGCTGATACATGGTTAAACCTCATTATCTCTTACCAGTGTATCTCTGTGTGTACTTCGTCCACAGCAATCCCACCAATCAGTCCCAAAACCTCCCAGTTAGAGAGGAAATGATCTAACATATTCTTTATTAAAACCTCCCAGTTAGAGAGGAAATGATCTAACATATTCTTTATAAATCTTTACAATCATTCCCTGAAAGAACCAGCAGGTCTGACTTGTTGCAACATCTACATATTCTTCATAACTTGATATTTTTAGCGTGTAGCTCGATAGCTACAGTTTGTTGTTTCCTGAAGAGAAGGGAGTTTGAGAACAGAAACACACAGAGAGAGAGAGAGGAAGGGTGTTCTGTGGAATGAACCGTCGATGATCCAGACTAGGGGATGGAAAATCAGTTTTATTTCTTTTAACATTCTAACTGAATTGTAATATATAAAATAATGATAGTTATGATGCAGAACATGGCAGAGTACGAGATTAAAGTCTTAAAGTGAATAAATGTCCAGAGATACTTTCTACCACCGCTGTCTTTAAAGTTTAATGAAGTTTAGTTTATGGTGTACAATGATGAGTTAAAACACAATATATACATATATGATTATTATTAAATGTAAGGGTTAATACAAATCATGAATGTGTTTTATGATTTAACTGCATTCAGCTCAGAGAAAAGGGATTCATATTCTGTTTATGTTTGAGGTTATCATGAAGCTATGTCAGAGTTTGTCCACCAGAGAGCGCTGACAAGCTAATTATTACACAACATACATGGTTTATAAGAGATCCCTAATAAATGTGTTTATTACATGTGTTTTGGTAAAAACAAACAAAAATAACATAAAGCTGTGAGCAGTGATGAACGGGCCCTCGCACCGCATATTTCTGTGACAGTTAGACATTGAACGTAAGATTTAGACTTAAAGTGCTCATATTCTGCTCATTTTCAGGTTCATAATTGTCTTTAGAGGTTGTACCAGAATAAGTTTACATGGTTTAATTTTCAAAAAAACACCATATTGTTGTTGTACTGCTCATTGCTGCAGCTCCTCTTTTCACCCTGTGTTCAGGTCTCTGTTTTAGCTACAGAGTGAGACCTCTCACTGCTGGAACATCTTTGTTGGCAGTCGCACATGCTCAGTAGCTAGGTAAGGACTACACGCTCAGTAGCTAGGTAAGGACTACTAGCCAGTCAGAAGCAGAGTATGAGGGCCCTGACAGTAGCTAGGTAAGGACTACTAGCCAGTCAGAAGCAGAGTATGAGGGCGTGTCCTGACAGTACCTAGGTAAGGACTACTAGCCAGTCAGAAGCAGAGTATGAGGGCGTGTCCCTGACAGTACCTAGGTAAGGACTACTAGCCAGTCAGAAGCAGAGTATGAGGGCGTGTCATGCTAGCAGCTAGGGGAGCATTATAACGTGTGTTCCAAAGTGACCACGTTTGTCTCTGAAGTAAAGGCTGGACTACAATAGAGCTGTTTGGAGCAGTTTGTGAACAGTGTTTTCTGTTGGAGATGGTAAGTCCCTTTGGGGGGGGACTTTGGGCTTTTTCACTTTGTAAACCTATAACGAGCACAAAAAAAAAAAAAAAATATATATATATATAAAAAAAAAAAGGGAAAAGGCCAACAAGCATAATATGAACACTTGAAGGACTCCTGGAGACTGGCCAGGTGCTTCCTGTTGCACTGATTTGGCACCGCCCATGGAGCTGCAAGGCAGCACAGAGAAAAACACCAGAAGAGACATGATGGCCGTCACAAAGTGAACAAACAGTTGTATTGTTGGAACAAAATGCATCTCTCAATCCCTGATTAAAGCCCCATATTTGTGGAGAATCAGCAACATATCTGCTGACTGAGTTATGTAGAGTTGAATCATCACTGGACCCTCGGATTCTGGTCAGTTAAATCAGTAAGGAGTTCCTGTTTGGAAACAGAAAAAAAATAAAATAAATTGAGCCAAAAATGATAGACACTACTTATGTACTGAGGTCCAAAGTGTTAAAAATACAGTATAGATAGACATAGACAATATATGTGATATAACCATGACACTGTGAAATACGTAATACTAAAATAATACATTCATAAAACTCATTATACAATGTTATGTGAACCTGCTTTTTTTTTTTACGACAGAGTTTATTAATGAATTAAAAATGTTTTACCAAAGTCTTCATTCTACAGGATATATATACACACACACACACACACACACACACACACACACACACACACACACACACACACACACACACACACTCACTTTGTTTATGAGTACCCAACAGATTAGTGACAGGAATCTCATGTTTCTTTAAGATTAGTTTTTCGGCCTTTTTGTGGCCTTTATTTGAAGACAGCTGAAGACAGATAAGAGGGGAGAGAGAGGGGAAGGGATTTCATGTTTTAAGGGGAAACTGTTGGCTCAAACCCAGGCCTTCTTTTGGTTCAGAATTGGGGAAAGCTCAGAGAGAGTCAGTGTCAGGCACACCAATGCAGAATGAGGCGAGGACAGGGATGCAGTTCATATGAAGGAGTTTAATAAGAAACACAAAGAGAACTTACAGACACGTAAGCTGGTGATACATCCAAAACACAGGTTAAAATCCAGAAACACAGGGAAACTCCATGAAGACAGAATAGAGCAGGCACAGGCAGAGACTTCTCAACAAAGGTATGAGGACAAGCCCACAACAGACAAAGAATGCAAACAGACTAAATGCACCAGGTAACGAGGGACAGATGAACAGGTGGAACACATCAGGGCAGGGAAGACAATCACAGAGGTGGGAAAACACAAGACAGGAAGTAAAACAAGACACAACACAGGAGAAATAGACTCTACAACTGAAGCATGAAAGATACACAAGGATGAAACAGGGTAAAACACAGCAGAGAATACAGGAACACAGGAGACAGTAAAATAACAAGGAAACAGGGAATGAAATACTAACATAAACAGGAAAAACCACAACCATGACAGTCAGGGCTTCACCAAACTCAGTAGGATTCCTCCTCTGGGAACCATGAATGTTTGTACAAAATCATGACAATCCATCTAATATTTGTAGAGATATACAAAGTAAAATAACAAAGAAAAGTGAAGCTCAACAGGTGTTGATTCTTTACCTCGCTTCCTGTTGGACTTTTGGAGAGAATTTTCATCTCCTGCAACATTTAAAAAAAAATTTCTTCACTTTTTACCACATTTTTTTTGTCCATGTTTGTTTAGTTTTGACAGACAGATATAAATGTATTCACCATCGTCAAGGGAGATATGTACCGTTTGTTGTCCTGCAAAGAGTTTCATACATTAAGTTAAAGTTCAATTTTCAGAATGAAAACATGAAAATAATTGAAGTGAGCTGTGTGCTCTACATTATCTCTTACAAATCTGTTTCACATGTTTTTATTGTAATATTTCTATTTTATATTTATGTTCATCTGTTGCCGTACTTTGCTTCATTGTTTATGTGCTTTTAATATGTTTATGTATGGACTAAACACCAAGGCAAATTCCTTGTCAGTAATACTTACTTGGGGAAAAGTACAATACCCTTTCGAAGCCTTAGTAATGCTCAATCCTTGCATCTGACACATATAGAAACAGAAAACAAGACGCGGTGGGTCAAAAGTGTCGGTGCTGATGTGTTAACCTCAATGTCCAAATGTAATGAAGAACTTAACCAAGTCCAGTTGCCCTTGTCCTGGATATTATGACCTGGATGTGTCTGTAGTATTTATTAGAGCTGTCAATCTTCCTCCATAATACCATACCAATTTCATTCAAATTATATTTGATTATGACATGGCTTGGTTGAATTCTAAGGCATTCTGCTGTCTGATATTTTCTTCATAACAGACCGTTGCCATGAAATGCAGAGCATTGCCATGGACGCAGTTCTGTTCACTCTGGAGCTATATCAGCTGTGGCAAGTTGCTTTGGATAAAAGCGTCAGCTAAATGACATGTAATATTGGTATCATTGCTCTTTTAACTGTTCACTGTTTCCTTCAAACGGTACAGTGTATAACTGTTTCATTCTTATTCGGTGGCTTCATGAGCTTTTCCTATATACTGTATACAGTATGTGTTCACTAACAAGTTTTTCAGTTAAAGTTGCAGTTAGCAGTGTTTGAAATGCACCGGGCTGAAATCCATTCTGTTTTGAGTGTGTGGTTAACAGTTTTGACAGCAGTGTGTTAGCATTTGAAAAAAGTGCTGTAGATCCACAGTGTTGTGCACGTTGTGGTTAAAGTCATGGGATAAGTGTGTAGAGTTTTGAAAACTGTGTTCAAGCAATGAAAAACAAACTAGAGTTTGGTTCACATGAACTGCTGCTGTGCAGACTGTAGCTCGAGTTGTGCCCAGTGTCGTTTAGCAATCGAAAAAAAACTAATATGTACTACACTACTCAGGCTTCACTATCAGCATGTGGTTGTTGTTACACATTCTGTCTACTAGAGGGACTTTAGACATTAACCTCGAAGGAGACCTACGTCAGTGCTGAGTCCTGACACGCCACTTTGTTTACATTCATTTTCAACCACGAGCACACAGGTCATTACACATACGCATATGTTTTATACAAGTCTAGTAAATGTTGTGTAGGCTCTGTTGTAAAGACTGACGGTGCTACCGAATACTATTGAATGTTTTTCTATTCAAATTATATACGACGTTTTGTAATGTGATCCAACAGACCCAGTAATTATCGCGGCAGCAAGCAAAGAGAGTTCACATAATAAAAGAGGGGCACTTTTTAAATGAAGCAAATGCTACGAACCTTAGTCAGTAGTGATTTGCCTTCTTCGCCAAAGACATTTCACACTGTAACATTTTTGGAAACCCCATACCAGCCAGTGTTGAAGAAGTTAAAGCTTGGAAATGTAATCAAATTACTTTACAAATTACTGCATTACTGCTTTTAATATTTCCATTACTCATGCAGGCAGTTTATAACATAGTTTAAAATAATAAAACATGTAAACTGTAGACTGTATTATACTCTTGCATACACTCAATAGCCAGTTTATTAGGAACACCCAGCTAAAGCTAATGCATGGTGGCAACATTAAGCTACTGTAGGACCTTGTCATGACTGTGAAAACTCACTTAGCAGAAGTCTCTAGTGGCCTATAGATCTACCTTTTCACAGTTTGGGCTCTTCTGAGATTATAGAAAATACATATTGAGTTATTGATGGTTAGGTGAGCAGTTATTGTAGAGAGTGAACTAATTAGCAGACTTGTTAGATCAGAAACAGACCTTGCTCGAGGAAGTTGTTGTGGGTCTCATTGTTGTAGGTGTAGTTGTTGTTGTTGTTGTTGTTGAGTCTTGTTGAGAAAGTCTGGGTTGAGTGGAGTTCTTTATGAGTTCTTCAGCAACATCAAAACATTTTGTCCATATTTTCTGACCTTTTATTTTTTTCCTTGACATCTTTAGTCAACCTTTCTTTTGCTGCTTTCCCTCAAAATCTCTTTCAGTACATTTTTCTCCTCTTCCAAAATCAGTTTGTCATACAGCACTCTTCTGTCACAACTGGAATGTTCACAACATTTCCTCCATTTAAAGAATGACATTAGGGCTGCCACAACAATGATACACAAGAGCAAAGAGAAGCCAATAATCTGAAAAAGGAGCATTAAATATGATTTTATAATCACAGCATTGGTGTTTTTGCAGTACTTTCATGATGATACACAGGCTGATCAGTTAGAATGAGACCACAGTAAATCATTATTATAACTACAGATGTAACACAGACTAACATGATGTGTATAAAGTAAGAAAGCTCTCACCTTGGAATAGTTTTTCAGTTCGGCGATGATTATGCGTTCCTCAGCTGTCAGCTTTGTCTTTGTCTTTGCAGGCTAACTGTGCCTGTTGTTCAGAATGATCATTCTGACAGCAAACATACCAGTCTCCATCGATTAACACAGAGGTAACCCACAGCAGACCAACTAAAGCTGCCTTGATCATGTGACGGACTAAAACCCAAAATAAGCTGCTACAGCAACACTCTGTACTCTTGGAACACGGACAGCAACATAAATATTTCCAGATTCTCTGAAACGTCTTGTCCATCCAGAGTATCAAGATAAATATGATAAAAAATGGCAGAGCCATGTATAAATTGCACTCAGTGTTTTGTTTTTTGCAAGTGCAATCCACGTCTTTCGCAAACAAAACATTGTAAGTAAAGATTACAAATGATTGTGGCGTAAATGCCGAGTTTTGTAGAGAGAAAATTATCCCAGGTAATCCTTCATCTTTGGCGGACAGTTTGCCTCTGATGGAGCTGAAGCTTGTTATCGCCAATGAACATGACTTTCCTGTTTGGCAAGAAAGTGACTCCATGAGTAGAACGATCTTCATCATGTTTGGCAAGAGAGGGTGTTTTCCGTTTCCACAGCCAGGGTTGTGTGTTAACATAAAACAGAGAGCTAGGTGACCGTGAGGAGACATTCACTGAATTACCATCACTTACTCTTCCTTTAAATGGATTTGGTGAAATGTGGTATTTTGTTAGATGATTGACAATCTACAGTGCAGCTTACTGACGAAAATCCGACTTTTCATGCAGTGTAACGTTACCTAGCTTGTTTAATAGCTTGTTGGATAGAAATGCACCCACTAGTCTACAACAAATGTTACCACGGTGATAAGCCTAACGGTATGTGTGTGAACTGATATTAGGGTTAATATTGAAGATCTACAGTTGTGTTTTGCTCAATATGAAGTTAAGTGGCTGATCAGTTAAATATATATCCTCTGTCCCAGACAAAACGAAAATAAGATCCTTTTTCAGTACACCAAAACGCCAAGTAAGTACATTAAGTCCTCATAACAAGACAATTTGGTAACATCTTTATAAGAATGGGTGCTTGAAAATACTAACGTCACTATGTCACAGGCAAAGGAGACAGATAGAACTGAGGAACAGGGAGACCAGGGACAGTCAGAGGGAGAGTCTCAGGGAGACCAGGGACAGTCAGGTGGAGAGTCTCAGGGAGACCAGGGACAGTCAGGTGTAGAGTCTCAGGGAGACCAGGGACAGTCAGGTGTAGAGTCTCAGGGAGACCAGGGACAGTCAGGTGGAGAGTCTCAGGGAGACCAGGGACAGTCAGGTGGAGAGTCTCAGGGAGACCAGGGACAGTCAGGTGGAGAGTCTCAGGGAGACCAGGGACAGTCAGGTGGAGAGTCTCAGGGAGACCAGGGACAGTCAGGTGTAGAGTCTCAGGGAGACCAGGGACAGATGTTGCTGCGAGCTATTCTTTTTCAACACTATTGCCACAGCCCATTAGAACCACAGACAGTAATTATTTCATCAGTTTTAACACTGAAACGATGCGTCAGATTTATTTGCTTGCACATACCTTGAAGGCTAGCCGGGTGCTTCAGCTCAACGTGCCGTTTCAGGTCTGCTGTGGATGGGACTGAAGTGTGGATTTTCTTTTTGAAAGCCGGCGGGCAAAGTTTGCACAGAAATGTAAGATTTTTCCCATCCTCACCGACCTTGTCATAAAACTCATTAAAATGATCATACGACGTCTCCTTGCTGCTTTGTTGCCTACATGCTGCTTTCGCCTCCATGCTGCTTTTTGTTTTGATGACGCATGCGGTGGTGCAACATTGGTAACTATTAAGGCCTGTTTACAGTGTGTTTTAGACGGGCTTTCGCCTGGAAGGCTCTATAGAAATCTGGCACCCTATTGAACGAAGTTAAACTGAGAGAGCGTGCCGTTCACAGACACCAGAATGAACGAGCTCACAGTAACGTTCATCAGGCAGTAATACAGCACGTTCAGTTCACATTCGCCCAAAATATGAACGAGTTCATGAACTATCGTTCAATGAACGCGTTCAGGCACAACACTAGTGATAGTATTAAGGCTTTCCTCTGTGTACACCAGTGTTGCCACAGTTACTTTCAAAAAGTAACTTAGTTACTTTACAGATTACTTGATTTTAAAAGTAAGAAGTTAGATTACAAGTTACTTTATTAGTTACATTCAGCAACTGCCGACAACACCCCCACAGCCTCAACATAAAATGACAGCTGGTTTACTGTGAGACAGCTGGGCATGGTCAGTAGTACGGATCTTGTTTATTATGGCACGAAAGAGAGCGAGTCAACCATGTTAACGGCAGCATTTCCTCTACAACATACTGCCCCATCTACTTCTTCAACTCTCCCCCACTTACTGGTTTAGCACCGAGGTCCAGCTTCGGTTGTTTGGGTGGTGGGGGACCTCCTGCTCTCTGCTTTGCACCACCTGCTGGGACTTGCTCTGTAAGTTTGACTGCAGTGCTGCGACTCCAAATGTTTCTTAACATTTGATGTAGTGTTTTTGTAGCTAGGTAGCACGTTGTCGCCACCAGCACAGAGTGGACAACCAACCTTAATGTTGCCGTCTTTAGCTGACACAAACTCAACATAGTGACTGTATTTCCAGCTAGAAAACCGCATCTCTCTCCTCCCTCCATTGGTGTTCACGTTTGTGTCGCTGCGTGGTACACGTGACCTGTCCTCATGATGTAAACGTGACCTGTCCTCATGATGTAAACGTGACCTGTCCTCATGATGTAAACGTCAGATTAGAGTAACGCGTATAAGTATATATTAGTACTAAGTATAATTGTGGCTGTATTATTTGTGTCACCCTTCAAAAAACTTGCTCTTCAGAAATTTTATGTTTATTGTCCTCCCAACTGTTAGATGAGATTTACGCCCTATAAGTCACAGACCCAAAGATTATCTAGGAGGTCAAAATCCTAACATATAATGTTCCTGTGATCAAACTACTGCCTAATGGAAAACCTCTCAACTAGGTGATAACCCTCACTCTTGGAATCTGATTAGATGTTGTTCAAGGGTAATCGTTTGCTACGAATGTCCTAGATGTGTCCTACGTTGTGCACTCTGGTTATCCTGTCACATTGTCATCCAGGACGATGTCTGCCCTTGCGTTTCACTTTCGTTTTGTCTTCCGTGATGCTGGTTTGTTTATTTTTCTGTGTACCTGGACCGTGCAACACAACCTGATTGCACTCGCACAGACTGGCACGCTTGAACAAAGCTCTTACAGTAAATAGAGGGAAAAACCCTGATGGTGGTGGGAGGCATCACCTTAAACCAGGGTTTTTCCAAACTACGGCCCGCGGGCCGCAGTTGGCAGCATTTTTAATTGGCCCATACCAAATTCAAAAAATATAATGGCATATGGCCCACACATGAAATTCGTTCTTGACTGTATTGTACTTCTTAGTTTTAACACTAGGGGGAGCTAATGTCTTGATCAAGACAGCCTCTCCACAAAACAAGAGCAGTCAAAGAAAAACTTTGCAACAAGTGACCCAAAAATGGCAGAACCGAAGAAAAGAAAAATAGCAAGTGAGTGCAGGAGATTTCAGACACGGTGGGAAAATGAATATTTCTTCAGCAAAGTCAAGGGGAAGTGTGTCTGTTTGATTTGCAATGAAACAGTTGCAGTGATGAAAGAGTACAATGTACGACAACTCTGTGAAACCAAGCCTCCAAACTACACGTCCTACACTGGTGCTGAGAGAGAACAGAAAGTTAATACTAATATACTTAAAACTGTATTTTTTCCATGCTAACAAAACACAAGAAAATGCCACAATAGCCAGTTATGAGGTAGCTCAACTCATTGCCCAACACGGGAAACCTTTCTCAGATGGTGACTTCATAAAACAGCGCCTCACTAAAGTCGCAGGAATAATGTGCCCGGAGAAAATTCAGCAATTCAAAGTGAGCCTGTCCAGAAACAGTTTTGCGGCGAATCGAAGACTTGTCAGCTGACCTAAAGCATCAAGTGTCAGATACAGCTTGTGATTTAGATTTTTACTTGATTGCATGTGATGAGAGCACCGATGCAACAGACACCGCACAGCTGTTTGTTAATTTTTTTGTGGGGAGCTGCTTGATCTTAGGAGTCTGAAGGGCACAACAACGGGTAAGGACATTTCTGAAGCTGTGTCAAATGCAAATGACAAGATGGGACTTAAATGGAACAAACTGTCTGGAGTTACAGCGGATGGGGCTCAGCAATGACAGGTGAGCGCAGAGGAATGGCCTCTACGGTGTGCGCCAAGGTGCAAGAGAGTGGAGGCACGGCTGGTAAAATGCAGTGTATCATCCACCAAGAAGCCCTCTGAGCCAAGACAGTCCAGCTTGGCAATGTGATGAACACTGTTGTGAAAACTGTCAACGTAATTCGAGCATGAGGGCTCTACCACAGACAATTCCAAGCTTTACTATGTGATGTTGATGCTGAATACGGGGACGTACTCTACCTTTCTGATGTGCGCTGGCTAAGCCGCGGCTCCGTGCTGCAGCATTTTCTTTTTCCCTGAGATCAGAAATGGACCAGTTTTTCAAAGAGAAGGACCGGCCTCTTCATGAGCTGAGTGAACTGTATGGTTAGCAGACCTGGCTTTTTTAGTTGATCTTACTAATCATCTTAACACACTGAACAAGAGCCTACAAGGCAAAGACCAGCTTGTGCCACAACTTTACACGCACATAAAACCTGTGTGAAGCTCCGTCTCTTTGAGACGCAACTATGCAACTTCAATGTTGCGCACTTCCCCACGCTGTCTGAAATCAAATCTGCTTTTCCAAAGGCCAAGCTTTCTGCTGAAAATGGGAAATACGTGTCTGTGATCGCATCTCTCATCACAGAATTCAGTCAGCGCCTCCAAGATTTTTCTGTCATTGAGAAAGACATCGAAGTGTTCTCGACTCCCTTCCTGATGGACGCAGCAGAAGTGGAAGAGAAACTGCAATTAGAACTTTTTGAAATGCAGTGTGATGATTCTCTGGAGAATCAACATCAGCTTCTCTGTCTACCCGACTTCTACCAGAGCTTAGAAAAAGACAAGTTCCCTCTGATGAGACACGATGCAAAAAGAATGATGAGTCTGTTCGGCTCAACATCCATATGTGAGCAAACATTTTCTGTGTTAACTCTGAACAAAAGCAGTTTGAGAACCAGAATGACCGACAGCCATCTCTGTGATCCTTCACATCCCAACCTCCAAACTTACTCCTGACTTGCCAGCCATCCTTCAGTCCAAAGCACAGCAGCACTTCTCCCACTGAGTGCAATGCTGCTCCCATTATAGGTAAGTTACAAATATAATACACAGTAATCATGTGTTAATAAGCACAATTACTTAATTACTTCACTCAATTAAAGTTGAGTAAGTTAAGTAAATGGAGCTGTTTGCCAGTCTGGTGGAACAGGCTCGGATGCTCCAGTACCGTCTCCCAGATGGCCGGAGGCTGAAGAGGCTGTGTGGGGGGGATGAGGTCACTCACAATGCTGGTTTCCTTGCGGGTGAGGCGGGTATGTTAAATGTCCAGGAGTGAGGGGAGTGGGACCTCAAAAATCTGCCCAGCAGCCTTCACTACGCGCTGCAGGGTCTTACGGTTGGAGGCAGCGCAGCTCCCGTCCGATCTGAACCAAACTTGGCAAATGAACAAATTTGTGTAGCTAGCTACGAAAACATAAATGTGTGCATATCTCTGCTAAATTAAATGCTATCAACACAAAAATGTAGGATCTTGTTCCGCATGACACTCTTGAGGCTTGCCAACACGTAGGGGGCGCTACAAGAATGAAAAGTTTATATCTCATCAAAGGCTCATCAGATTTTGACAAAATATGGAGGGTATCATATAGGGCCACTCCTACAATGTTCCAGTGATTCGTCATAGTGGGCGTGGCCTATTGGAACCATGTTTGGATTCACCGCTTACACTGAGGTAAATTACTACAAATTTACAGGGTATATCAACAATGCCTCATACACCTCGCATCCAAAAATTACACTTGGACCACTAGGTGACGCTGTAATCCACGTGGAGGTGTTTTGGTCTCACACATGTAATCATAACACCCGCTGAGCTGAAAGATATTCTAACAGAAAATATAAATCAGCAAAAAGAAACATTTCTTAAGCCTCGTGTTGTCCTCCCTGGTCCGGTGGGGTGTTGCACAAAAGTAGAATTTATAAATTCAGGATAACTGATAAAGCAAGGCTTGACCTAGTCTGGTCTGTGCATCCTGGCTTGGTGATAGATTAAGATAATTAAGTGATACATTTAATGCACACTGTAAACAATGAATGTTACTGGTCCAGTGAACTAAGACTATAATAAGGGAGGATTGTACAATTAGGATATGTTTTATAATTGTACAATCCTCTGATATTATAGTCCCAGTTCACTGGAGAGGACACACACTGTCTGCTAAGAATGGCAAATAAAATGCACATGGAAGAGGAACATACATGATCCTTTGTTGAAGAATACAAAAATAAATAAATCATCTAACATAATTAAAGGTGAATTGGTCTCTGACCAGTCTGCCATTGTTAGAGCCACTAACACGTGTATAGCACTTTATATTCTTCCATCACTGACTTCATTTAAAACACATTTCATTTTATAATGTAATTTATACTCTTTATTGATCCCCAATGGGGAAATTACAATTTACACTCTGTTGTTATTACACACTGCAGACCGGCCTGAACACACACACATGTTCAGGTCAGCACTGTTGGAGAGATGTCAGAGTGAGTGGGCTGCGACTGCTGAATAGGCGCCCTGAGCGGTGTAGGGGGGGGTTCGGTGCGTTGCTCAAGGGCACCTTGGCAGTGCCCAGGAGGTGAACTGGCACCTCTCCAGCTACCAGTCCACCTCCGTATTTCGGTCCGTACGGGGACGTACCAGCGACCCTCCGGTTCCCAACCCAACTCCCTACGGACTGAGCTACTGCCACCCCATAATGCAACTGCTATAATGTATTCACCAAACGTCTAACAACAATATGAACAGCAGTCTTCATACAGCAATATAACAGCAACAATACAAACAACTGTTGTATTTTAATGCAGGCTAATAGTAATAAGGTAAAACCACTGCTGAGTGAACAGAAATATGTTTTATTAATAATATTAACTTAATGGCTTTTCAAAACAAATGTAATTTGATATACTACCAGCCGTGGATGTGCCGGCCTGTGGTTTCTTGTTTCTTTTCACTTCCTCTGATGGTTTTGGTGACAAAGACAACAGGAAGTTGGAAATAACCTGTGTAATCATTATATCTGAACCTCAGGATTTCTGTGTTTATGTTTTGCATCCATTGCTGTGTTGATTCCGTTTTCTACATTTTCATGTTTTAATATTGACTGCTGTCTGTGAGCCTATTTATCGTCTGAGTCATTAAATCTTTACATTAGTCAGCACTGAACACAAAGAACAGCTGAGACTGATAGGAATGTTTTTAGTTCATTAAGGAATGAAACACAGATGAAACTCTGAATGTGTGCATGCTAACTTATGCCACTACTATAGCTGTAAAAAGAAAAGCTGAAGCAAACTAATGTGATGAAAGTACAAAAAATTTAACCGTAACACTTTGACAAAGATATTCTATTGCAGAAAATATAAATCACAATGGAAACATTTCTTTAAATATTACAAATGACTAGGGCTGTCAATCAATTAAAATATTGAATCCCTCTTAATCACATTATTGTCCATAACTTAACTAATAATAACTAATTAATCGCACATTTGTGACTCAACAAACTAACTCAGGTCACATCAACAGTGCATGCAGGTAACTTTATTGTTGTGGAGACCTACCATTCAAAAGACCCTTAACTTTATCCGTTTCTGCTCAAGGAGCTTGGATTATTTTCATTGCGTCTTCAGCTGCTTTTTTATTGATCATTGATTTAGTTCAAAATGTAAGTTGGCGTGCTCAGTGTAAGGTGACGGCATCACGGATCACATTCTCCAGCAACAGCTTCATTCAGCACAATGGCGTCCTCGTAGATCAGACTGCAGAAGCGCGTCACTCCACCGTGGTGAGCCAGACGGCAGATCCTGCTAAACTTATTTCTGCATCGCTTCCTGATTTCCCAAACTACGGCGCGCCCCAGGGCCAAATCACACAACAGGCTTGTGTTAATCGCGTGTCCAAAACAATTTGTGCAGTTAAAAAGGAATTAACTTGTAAATATCAAGTTCATTTTGCAAAAACAAAAAAGCAAAAGAAATAAGTAACATTACAATTACAGGTGAAAGCTCAATGTATCATTTCTCAACAGTATGTGTTGTGTATAGGTTTGTGATCATCATAGAAGACCCATCTTCATAGCCTCATGTCTGATGAATCTGGATTCTCCTCCGCCAAAAGAGGAGCCAACTGTTTGAAGAAAAAACTATTTCAAGTGGAAGTTTATGTGAATACAGAATAATAAAACAAAATGTACAGAGCTACTACCGCCCGAGCACGAAACTGTGAGGAATGTATTGGTTTTGAAAAGATTATTGTTCTGCTGCAAAATCACATTTTTGAAGCTCGGGATGCTCAAAAATTCACAAAAAATGACACATATGTCAAACCTGGCGAAAATGACAAAGTTCCGCTGTGACTTGGGCGTGGCCACCCGGCTCTACAGCGCCCCCTAATGCACGCTTTTGTTGGGATGAAGTAGGTTTTAAGTTCACAAAATTTGTTGGGAACATTGTTCTCATCTTTAGGAACATATATACATTCTTGGCAATTCTTTAGGATGCACCGAAAAAAACACACATTTTGCAGCCATGTTCAAACTAGTACTTATTTCAGTTTGATATCCCATTTGGGCTTGGGCATGGCATGGTGGCTCTATCGCTCTACCCCAACCCCAGTTTTGTGAAGGATGGATGGATATACCTCTTCCCTCGGTTCTTCTTCCCTCGGTTCTTCTTGCGTCAGTTCCTCTTGCCTCCATAGTCCATAGTCCTGCAGAGTTTTCTAGAACGAGTTTGGAACACATGAAACTGTTGTCACATAATCCTGATATATGATGATATCTGAACAAAGCCCTGTGTGAATAGAGATGCAGTGGAGATTTCTGGCTAAGAGTCCCAGAACAAAACCTTTAAAGGTAAGGACTGTAAAACTCAAAGACATCACAGGGTGAACAGGGTCAACATTTATCTAACAGATATCACCATGAAACTTTCCCAACTGATTACCCATTACATACACACATTAAGACAATCATTTTTTGTATTTCAAGTTTTCTGAAATGTTATGTTCAAATATGCAAATGAGACATTATCTAATGCTAACTTTTGGAGAATTTATACAAGTAGACAAAGTGTAGTAAAATGAATGTTGTAGGGACCTTCCCTTAACCCAACATACAACCTTTTGTTTTAGACGCAAACTGAATGAAAAAAAGCTCAATTGCTGTTTTGGATTCTTTACCTGGTCCTGGGTTTCATGTGCCCCTGGTTGTTGTTGCTTCTCAAGTTCAGAAATGTCCATTTCAGTGGACGCTGTAATCAGCTCATCAGCTACATAAAAACACTCTTCCCATTGTTGATTACATATTCTCTCCTTGACTTCTCTAGTCAACTTTTCTTTTACCGATTGTCTCATAATCTCTTTCAGCACGATTTCTTCCTCCTCCAATATCAGTTTGTGATATATAAAATGACTGTTGCAGCAACATGTTTTGCAGCATTTCCTCCATGCATCTAATGGAGGAAATGATCCCATGAATATGATACCAAAGAGTAACCAGCCACCAATAAACTGAAAAGGAAGAAAAGATAGTTATAGCAGCATTACTGTGTTCTGTGGTTCTCGTATGATAGAACTCAGGCTGATCAAGTAGAGTGGAAACACTCACCCTGGACTTGTTCTTCAGTTCAGCGATGATTACACGTCCCTTGTCTGTGTTCTTTGCCGAGGCATTGCAGGCTAAATGTGCCTGTTGTTCAGAATGGTCATTCCAACAGCAAACGTACAAGTCGCCATCCAGGTACACAAAATCAACCCAGAGCAGACCCACTAAAGCTGCTTTTAAAATGTGATGGAAGAAAGACCAGAAAAAACTGCAGCTGTGAACTGAGTGAGATCCGGTTCGCAGCTGCTCAAACACACGTGAGCACAGGTATTTATAGATTCTCTGAAATGTCTTGTCCGTCCACAGTGTTAAGAGAAAGATTATAAAAGACGGCAGAATCAGGTACAAATAGCAGTTATCGCCTTGTGGTTTGCAGGTGCATGAAAAGTCCCTGTCAAGCAAAATAGTGTAGGTAAACATCAAAATTATTGTACCATAGGTGCTGAGCTTCCCCGAAGCAAGTGTATGTAGTAAGCTTTCCATTTTTTTCTTCTTCTGATGTGCCGTTGGCGTCAGTTGATCAGCAGTTTATACCAACATAAAACCATGCATTTCCTCTTTTTTTAGGGGGAGGGTTGAAAGAAATCTGTTGTGTATGATGGATTTAAACAGTATGGAAAGTGTGTCATCCACATTTGAAACTGCACGTGCCTTCTTTATGTTTTTTTTGTGTTTTCTGTTCTGCAATTATTGACCAAAAAGGAATGTACTTTGACCTAAATAAATTGTAGTTTAGTATGTTTAGCCTTGAAATAGGTTTAAGTTCTCTCGTAGGCTATACAATGTAAAATAAGTTAGACCATTAGCTGTTATGAATTGTTATAATTTCTTTTTTTGTGATATTTCCTACAAAATAAAGCTGGTTTAAAGGTGACCAGCCTGAAGGACTGGGAGCTTTCTGTTTCTGCTGGAATTTATTTTCTTCCTCTTTCTTTGTTATTCTTAAAAAGTTTCCTATGATCACAAATGATTTCTTAATTTGAACACTATATATGAGTACTGCAGTTTGTTAAGGAAGGATATTAGAACAGGCTCTTATTTAGAATGGCGGACTGATAAGTGGCAAAGCCAGTTTAAAGCTTTAGTGCGTAACTTTTTGATATTAATGTACGTCCGTTACATTCAAGCCGTTACCAAATGAGTTGCTAAAAAGATAATTAAGACCATCAGCTCCACACAACTCTCTCTGGATCTCTCAGCGTGACGATGTTCAGAAGATTGTGGTGTCCGGTGACTTTCCTGTGCAGAAACTCGAGTGAAGATAATGAGCTCTTCTGAAGAGTCCATCATGTTTTTTTAATCCTCCGTGTCTCGATGGTTACTAGCAACTGCATAAAATACAATTTGAAATATAACACAGCCAGCAGTAAACATGTATACCGAGAGGAACACAGGTACATGGGTGAGTAAGAAGAGGGAAAAACCAAACAAGTGTTTAGCTGGGAAATTATAATGGAAAAATGGTGGAAAGCCAACTGCATTTGTCGGTGAACAAGGATGAGACAGCAGTTTTGGAGGATGAAATGGAAATTAGTTTGTCCAGTTTAACAATCTTTTGCAGAGTATTCCAGATGCGAGCAGCAGATTGAAAAGCTGCGAGACCAGGTCAGAGCTGGTTTTTGGAACGCCCATAGACAAATCTTTTTTAACTTCACTTAAACAAAATCTTGATGATTTTAACAGTTTAAGGAAGTAGTTATTAAAGGAATATTTAATATTTTTTTAGTCATTATTCTAAATGGCCTCTATAACTTAATAATATTTTCAAAATAGGTCCCTGCTTCCTTTTGGCAGACTGGATGTCACGGTCTCTATCATAAGAATGCAATAAATATTTTTCAAGCTGATTCAGATTCATTATGTTTCTATCCAGGGATGCTGTGTCACTAATTGATTTGTCTCTGATGTCCAGACCTTCCTCCACAGCGCTGCAAAGGAAGGTCTGGCTAGCCCACACAGCATTCCTGGATGGGAGTAAAACGTGCTCTAGTTTATTGGCATAACACTAGAACTGCCCTGAGAGGTCATTTTCACCACCAGATTCCAAACTCTATAATCTCCATGATAAATACCCAATTGCGAAATGAATGCATGTACTGTATTGTGTTAGGATATCTTTAGAAAAATAATTCATATCATGGCATAGTAAACCGTAATTATTTCATACATGCATATCCCGAAAAACATGGTGTGGAAATTCATTCAACAGCCAAATAACAATTAAAGTGTCTTATTTGAGCATTTATAACCTAACCTAACCTGACACTGCCTCCTTTTTTAGCGTCTGCTGTGATATTAACAGTCTGCAACAGGGTGCATAATTTGTGAAACAGGCTAAAATAGCATAGTATACAAATAGAGAATAAAAGTTAGAGTGCAGTGTAACAAATTAATATTTATTTGATTTAATAGGTTGTGGGGACGGGTTTGGGAGGAGAGAGGGAGAGGTTTTATTTTTGTTTATTTTTTTATTGAGTGTAAAATGTTATAATTTGTGTGTGTAATATATAACAACATGTTAATCGTATAAATAGGTTTGGAATTATTTTAAAACTGAAATAATGTTTTTTTTAATTCAGAGAGGAAGTACCGACAAAAGGTACCGTTGGGTACTGGAACCAAATTTGAGTACCAAACCCTATATATTACTTGTATAACATCTAGCAAATCAGATGTTGTTGTGGGTAGAGCATTAAGTGAGACTCAGTGGTGACCAGAACAGAGGGAGAGACACAGAGCTGTAGCACTTTTTAATTAATTGCCCCGATAATTGGCCAGGCCGATGATGAGTCGACCCCTAACGTAGATGTTGACGCTGCTTGCAGCAGTTCCTCTCAGGAGTTTGTTACAACATTCAAATCATTCTGTGTTTGCATAGAAAGTCAAAGCAGCGTTGGAGAAAGTATTCAGAATCTTCTCTGCAAATGAACTTCTGGCTAAATGTGGCATGTGGCTCTGCAGGCTGTGTGCCCCATTTGTTTTTGGCGTTAGTCCAACAGAATGGTATCCAACATGTAAATAACTGTGAACACAGCATGTAAAGCTACATGCCACATTTTGCCACTACTTCATTTCAGTTCGCGTGTGCGTGGCGCTGTTTGTTTGTCTGCTGAGTGCCTCGCTTCAGTGAGGAGGAGATGGCTGCTGTCACGTAACAGAGAAACACACCTGAGAGAAATACACATCCTTTACTGCAGTAAAAGTACAAACACACACTGTGAACATACTCCTCTACAAGATAAAGTCCTGCATTCAAACATTACTGCAGTAAAGGTACTAACACAAACGGTGTTTGTTGTTTTTAGCCCCCAACGTCGCCTTCCAGGCAACGTGGCAATGGTTATGTTTAGGGTTAAGGTGAGGTTTAGCCTCCAACGTCACCTGGAAGGAGGAGTTGGTGTGTGTGTGTGGGAGAGAGAGAGAGTGGGAGGTGAAGAGGCCACGTTGGTAGCTAAGGCACGCGGTCAAGATCAACATGACATCATGACTTCACGTAAACATACATGCCACTTTCCTAAAGCCATGTGGCATGTTATCTGTACGCATTTTGAGCTATCCGCGTTTATGTCTATGCTGTATACAGCAGACGGACGGCAGGCTACATATTATCGCGAGACTATGTCTCACATTGTTTGGGTTTAGGAAAAGAAGAACGTGGAAAGGAAACTTCACACGTCACACACGGGACCCGATCCCCGGTCTCCTGGGTGAAAGTCCTGTGTTTGAACTGTCAACCCCCCTGACCAACCTCACTTTGCGGATTTTCGCCCTTTCATACTACTCGCTACGGCGTCAATTCACACCAAACGGCGTTGATAAACACGCTAAAAAGCGAGTATGCGTCTTGATAACATGCCAATAATGGCATACGGATTGGTGTGTCATACATACGCCACTTCTTGAGATCAGTCTGTCAAGATGGCGGATGAAACGCAGCGAGATCCAAGATGTCAGATGAGACACCGCGAGAGGCTCTTTGTAGTTTTAGTACGAAAACACCAAAAATGGCTACTCCTAGAAGATACACAAGCAGTCTGGTCTCACAGAATTCTGTGAAATGATCACAAACTGTTAACAGCGCATTACGTGTGGCCACACGGAAAACGATGCCAATGTAAAGTCAATGAGAAGATGACGTAGCATTAAGAGCGACTACGGTACAGAGTAGTATGAAAGCCCAAAAATCCACGTAGGGAGGTTGGTTGGGGGGGAGGATGGGTCAAACAACACAGAACTTTCACCCAGGAGACCGGGGATCGTGTCCCGCGTGTCACGTTTCCTAAACACAACCGTCACATTTTTTGTCAACTAAACCCAACTGTCCTGTTCTTCTTTACCTAAACCCATCCATCCCGTTGTTGTCCCACATGTCATGGAAATGTAAGCCCACCCACGACCTTTTCCTTAACTTAAGGGGCCGTGTTCATTTCATGGAATTCTGTGAGATCAGGTTGCACATGCACACACACACACACACACACACTCACACACACACACACATACACGTACATACACATATACACACACATACACACACACACACACACACACACACACACACACACACACATACACAGACATACACACACACACATACATACACATATACACACACACACACACACACATATTCAATTCAATTTCAATTCAATTTTATTTATAGTGTCAAATCATAACAGGAATTATCTCAGGACACTTTACAGATAGAGGAGGTCTAGACCACACTCTATAATTTACAAGGACCCAACAATTCCAGTAATTCCCCCAAGAGCAAGCATGAATGTGTAAGTGCGACAGTGGCGAGGAAAAACTCCCTTTTAGGAAGAAACCTGGGACAGACCCAGGCTCTTGGTAGGTGGTGTCTGACGGTGCCAGTTGGGGGTATGATGAACAATAGCAATAATAGTCACAATAAAGATCGTGGTGTCGTAGAGCACAGCAGGGCGTAACAGGGCATGGCAGGGCGTTGGCCGGACAGCAAGTTGAAGCCGGGCATTGCAGTGCGTAGCAGGGTGTAATAGGGCACAGCAGGGCGTAGCAGGGTGTAATAGGACATAGCAGGGCGTTGCAGGGTGTAATAGGGCACAGCAGGGTGTAGCAGGGTGTAATAGGGCACAGCAGGGTGTAATAGGGCACAGCAGGGTGTAATAGGGCACAGCAGGGCGTAGCAGGGTGCAATAGGGCACAGCAGGGCATTGCAGGGTGTAATAGGGCACAGCAGAGCGTAGCAGGGTGTAATAGGGCACAGCAGGGCGTAGCAGGGTGTAATAGGGCACAGCAGGGCGTAGCAGGGTGTAATAGGGCACAGCAGGGCGTTGCAGAGTGTAATAAGGCACGGCAGAGCGTAGCAGGGTGTAATAGGGCACAGCAGGGCGTAGCAGGGTGTAATAGGGCACAGCAGGGCGTAGCAGGGTGTAATAGGGCACAGCAGGGGGTAGGGCATGACCACAGCGACAGCTGCCACCATGATGTAGGTGCCATCATGATCCAAGATGATGATGCTGGACGGAAAAAGAACATAAGGACTCCGGGGAATAAGCTCCCTGGAGCTATGTTAGAAACAAGCATTTCTGTGACACGAATACACACAGATGGAAAGAGAGAGCAGAGAGAAGCTCAGTGTGTCCAAGGAGGTACCCCGGTAGTCTAGAACTATAACCGCATAACTAAGAGCGGCAGAGAAGGGGAGATAGGGAGGCTGTGTTCCCTGATTGTGGCTACACACCTTCCCTCGCCAGTCTAGGCTAACGCTGTGACTCATTACTCCCTAAGTATATGTAAGCTTTCTATGGGGAGGAGCAGAGATAGGGTGGGGGTGCGCCATGACTGTGGCTACACACCCTCCCCCGCTGGTCTAGGCGAACACTGCAACTCCTCATACCCTAAATATAGTAAGCTTTCTATGAAGAGAAGCCGAGATAGGGAGGCAGTGCGTCATGACTGTGGCTACACACCCTCCCCTGCCGGTATAGGCGAACGCTGCAACTCCTCACTCCCTAACTATAAGCTTTATCGAAGAGGAGAGTTTTAAGTTTACTCTTAAATATGGTGACGGTGTCTGCCACCCGGACCCAGACTGGGAGCTGGTTCCACAGGAGAGGAGCCTGATAGCTAAATGCTCTGGCTCCCATCCTACTTTTAGAGACTCTAGGAACCACAAGTAACTCTGCATTCTGGGAGCGCAGTGCTCTAGTGGGACAATAAGGTACTATGAGCTCTTCAAGATATGATGGTGCTTGACCATTCAGGAGAAGGATTTCAAATTCAATCCTGGGTTTTACAGGAAGCCAATGCAGAGAAGCTGCTGATAAAATATGATCTCTTTTCTTAGTTTTTGTCAGAACACGTGCTGCAGCATTCTGGATCAGCTGGAGAGTCTTAAGGGTTTTATTTGAGCATTCTGATAATAAGGAATTACAGTAGTCCAGCCTGGAAGTAACAAATGCATTGACTAGTTTTTCAGCATCATTTTGAGACAGGATGTTCCTAATTTTGGCAATGTTACGAAGATGAAAAAAGGCTGTTCTAGAGGTTTGTCTTAAGTAGGCGTTAAAGGATATATCCTGATCAAAAATAACTCCTAGACATATACACACACATACACACGTACTCTGGACACAAGTCAGGGTTCTCGGACCTGCAGCCTTTTTGAACCCTCATTCACAACGAAGTGTGAAGTTTAGGCTTTCCAAGTTACATTAAGGCCTCAGTTTTAGTTTGAGAAGGCTTCAGGCCTGTGTGGGACACATGGTCCCTTTGTCTCTGAACACATGTTGGCCACATGTGTTTCTTTGTTGAACAATGGAAGTGCCGGTATTCCATAACGACTAGAACTGCCCTGAGAGGTCATTTTGACTGCCAGATTCCAAACTCTATAATCCATCCATCCATCTTCATCTGCTTATCTGGGGTCGGGTCACGGGGGTAGCAGCTCCAGCAGGGGACCCCAAACTTCCCTTTCCCGGGCCACATTAACCAGCTCCGACTGGGGGATCCCGAGGCGTTCCCAGGCCAGGTTAGAGATATAATCCCTCCACCTAGTCCTGGGTCTCCCCCGAGGCCTCCTCCCAGCTGGACGTGCCTGGAACACCTCCGTAGGGAGGCGCCCAGGGGGCATCCTTACCAGATGCCCGAACCACCTCAACTGGCTCCTTTCGACGCAAAGGAGCAGCGGCTCTACTCCGAGCTCCTCACGGATAACTGAGCTTCTCACCCTATCTCTAAGGGAGACGCCAGCTACCCTCCTGAGGAAACCCATTTCGGCCGCTTGTACCCTGGATCTTGTTCTTTCGGTCATGACCCAGCCTTCATGACCATAGGTGAGGGTAGGAACAAAAAACTGACCGGTAGATTGAGAGCTTTGCCTTCTGGCTCAGCTCTTTTTCGTCTAACGGTGCGATAAATTGAATGTAATACCGCACCTGCTGTGCCGATTCTCCGACCAATCTCCCGCTCCATTGTCCCTTCACTCGCGAACAAGACCCCAAGGTATTTGAACTCCTTCACTTGGGGTAAGGACTCATTCCCTACCTGGAGAAGGCACTCCATCGGTTTCCTGCTGAGAACCATGGCCTCCGATTTAGAGGTGCTGATCCTCATCCCAGCCGCTTCACACTCGGCTGCGAACCGATCCAGTGAGTGCTGAAGGTCACAGGCCGATGATGCCATCAGGACCACATCATCTGCAAAAAGCAGCGATGAGATCCCCAGCCCACCGAACTGCAACCCCTCTCCACCCCGACTACGCCTCGATATCCTGTCCATAAATACTACAAACAGGATTGGTGACAAAGCGCAGCCCTGGCGGAGGCCAACTCTCACTTGAAACGAGTCTGACTTACTGCCGAGAACCCGGACACAGCTCTCGCTTTGGTCGTACAGAGATTGGATGGCCCTGAGAAGGGACCCCCTCACCCCGTACTCCCGCAGCACCTCCCACAGTATCTCCCGGGGCACCCGGTCATACGCCTTCTCCAGATCCACAAAACACATGTAGACTGGTTGGGCATACTCCCAGGCTCCCTCCAGGATCCTTGCGATCCGCATTGTTCCTCTTCAACCTGAGATTCGACTATCGACCGAACCCTCCTTTCCAGCACCTTGGAGTAGACTTTACCAGGGAGGCTGAGAAGTGTGATACCCCTGTAATTGGCACACACCCTCTGGTCCCCCTTTTTAAAAAGGAGAACCACCACCCCGGTCTGCCACTCCTTAGGCACCGTCCCAGACTTCCACGCAATGGTGAAGAGGCGTGTCAACCAAGACAACCCCTCTACACCCAGAGCTTTAAGCATTTCTGGACGGATCTCATCAATTCCTGGGGCTTTGCCACTGTGGAGTTGTTTAACTACCTCAGCAACCTCCACCAGGGAAATTGATGCCAATCCCCCCTCATCCTGGACTGTGCACCGCTGCTCTTCTTTCCTCCATAATCTCTGCTCTCAGCTCTCTGCCAGTTGCTGGATGAACTTTCGCTTTACTGCTGGTGCACTCCTTGGAGAGGGTGTGTGCAATGATTCCAGCCAGTTCAAGGATGTATAAAGTTATAAGAACACGTAGACAGCCACCGGCCACCTGCGTGTACCACGCCTTTCACAGAGTGAGACCCCGTGCTTGCCTTCTGATTCAGAACTGAGTCCATCCACGCCGTAATAGCCTACGTTACCGACTCTGGCTTTGCCTTCGGCCATTCAGTGACTTTTTACTTGAGACTGCTAGTCACGTTTCTCTGACAGAGACTGTGATTATTGCTAAGTAACCAAGATGCATCTTCAACTGCGCAAAAGCAAAAACAATTAAATTAACAATTAAAAACAATACTGCGAAAATCTGAGTGCTCAATATGACCAAATTGGCCAAAAAACACGTAAAAGTGATTGTATTTTCTTTGCCTTTTGTGTAATGTATATAAAAACAATTTTAAATGAAAATACAGACTCTTTTAGGAAAAGTCAGGTACCAGCAGGATTGTATTTTTTTATTCAGCAAAGTTATTACACATATACATTTCACAACGGTGAAAATGACCGTCATGGCCGTTCTAGTGTTAAGATCAGTTTAATCCCACTTTTTCTCAGTCCCAACACAACTAACAACAATCACAATGTAGTCAGCTGTTCTGTCAGATGTTCTTGACTTCATGTGGCTGTAGTCAGACATGAGGAAGCCTTGTCATGTTTGAACCATCAAACCAAACATCAAAAATAGAAATTAAGTTATTCAGTACAGAATAAGCAAACATATATTATCAGTAATTATGATCTATAAACCCAGAGGTTAAAGCAATACACCATTGGTGAGCCTGAAATGCTGCCCTGGAAGAAAAGTGTACAATGTATTAAAATAAGTATTACACTAATGTAAAATGTAAAACTGCTGAATTCATGCATAGAGAGCTTTAAGCCTGACAGGGAAATTATTTTTCCCTTCAAGTTGTTGTTCCCAGCAACAGCTTTGCATAAGAGTGTAGTAAGGAGGTTAATGAATAACATAGAGAGTCAGTTCACCAGCTGCACATCTGCAGTCAGACGCAGACGGAGAGGAGCAGAGCAGAGACGAGGATGGAGAGACTTCTTCTGACCATCATCATCGCTGGGGCAGGTAAGTCTTTCATAGAGATTTAATCATTAGTTATTCCCATGTTTATGTATATTAGCTGCATAAAACTTTTCCCTTTCAAGATCAAGATCAAGTAAACTTTATTATCCTTAAATGGGGCAATCCTTTCTGCAGCCAGCAGAGAACAGAAGACAGCATCCCATACACAACATAACATACACTCATATTCCATACTCCAACGGGACAAATTACATCAAGGTATTAATGAGACCAACGCCAACAGGTACAAATGAGCTCTTCCATCTCTTGGTACTACTTAGTAGTTGCAGTTAAACTGACTGTTTACCGTTCTAAATGAATGATTTAGTGCTCTACTCCTGCAGAGGCCAACTGACACAGTCATAAACTTGTGTTTTGAAAAGGTTTAGAGACAGAATATCAGAGCAGGGCTGAACAAGAAATCACTTTTATATCGTCATCGTGATATCTATTTTCGTGTTGTTTCGCTGAGCTGAGCCACGCGCCTCCAAGATTTTGTCAAGATCAAGATCAAGTAAACTTCATTATGCCCAAATGGGGCAATTCTTTCTCCAGCCAGCAGAGAACAGAAGACAGCATCCATACACAACATAACATACAAAGTGAATCCAATTTTGCCATACCTCTTAACGATGCTGTTTAGTCGATACTCATTTTTCAAATTAAGCAACCTAAACCAGCAGATAAAAGAGAAAGTTAAAACAGAGTCAATAAAACAAGAATAAAAGATTTTCATGAAAGATGTATCATTACATGTCATTTAGCTGATCCTTTTATCCAAAGCGAATTACAATGTCTACATATGTCAGAGGTAACACGCCTCTGGAGCAACGAGGGGTTAAGTGCCTTGCTCAGGGACACACTGGTTGATGTATCACAGTGGGAATCAAACCCAGATCTCCCACACCAAAGGTATGGGTCATATCCACTGCTGCATCACCACCCCTATCAACATCAACATCAAAACATCTCAACTTCCGAAATTAATACAGAATCATCCGCAAACTTGATTATGTGTCAATCAGCGTTAAGACTGCGGCAAAAGTGGTGAAAGGACACATCCCTGAAGGGAGCCAGTGGAAGATAAAACACCATTTACCCTCACCCTATAACAGTGGAAATAGTAGCTAAAAGTACTGACTAAACAGTTGTAATAGTATCTAAAAGTACTAACTAAACAGTTGTAATAGTATCTAAAAGTACTGACTAAACAGTTAAAGAATACAGTGTAGAAATATTAAATCTGCTCTATATGTGTGTGTGTGTGTGTGTGTCCCTACAGGGCTGAGTGCTGTCTCATCAGCTGCTGGACGTCGGTACTATTTTGTTGATGACAGGAAGAAGTTTCCTGAAGCCCAAAGATACTGCAGAGAGAAACACACAGACCTGGCCACTGTAGACAACATGGAGGATGTGAAGATCCTGACCAACACGGTACATTTAGACAACATGTTCTACTCCAGCAAAAGCTACGTGAGTTCACTTTTCTCTCTTTCACCTCAAAGTCTTTCTGACAGGAGGTTTGAAACCCTCCATAGGAACTAATAACTACATGTAGAGCAGGAAAAAGAAGAATATTTATCTTTGAAATGTAGCAGAGTAGAAGTCTCATTTTCATGCATATTGGGTTATAACTGATCCACATCACTAACTAGACCACAATTTGCACTAACTGTTTTTTTACTCTTTTCTACATCTCAGCAGTGATATAGTCTGTCTGTTCATGTATATCGTGTTATTACCATATCACTTTGCATATCCATCGCCTAACTTAAACCTCACTTTGCACTGGCTTTGTAATGCCTATTTAATCTGTACTTTATGTAGCATATTGTATTCTGTATTCCTGTATTGTATTGAATGTGAAACTGTATGTTGTCCTGCACGCTTATGCTTTTCTTGGCCAGGTCACCGTTGCAAATGAGAACCTGTTCTCAACGGCCTACCAGGTTAAATAAAGGTTAAATAAAAACAAAAATGGAAACAAATGGAGGAGATTCTTTGTTAGAAAGACTTTGAAACTTTGAAAGATATCTTCAAACATCTGAAGCCTCAAATTAACTTCACATAAACATTTGAATATATATTTATTTTTAGAGAGGCAGGAATGTAGTTTTTGTTCACCATCACATGGAACATAACAAACGGATATCTTAAAGTCCAGTATTTATTTATAATTGTACCTTATTTAACCAGATAAGTCAAATCGAGAATCAATTATTATTTACATGACGACCTGGCCAAGAGGCAGCGATACAAGACATTTAACAACAAACATTTAACTAATGCAGTAAAAGAAAACTAAAACGTCACAAAACTGTATTTACAACAACAGAGATCTATGTTCTGGAGAAGCTAATTAAAAATCAGTTTGAGTGATCAGAAACTATGGCTGGTAATGAGTTATTAAAGGAGGGTAACAGAATGAAGGTGTCGTAGAGGATCAGACTGATAGCATCAAGACTGGAGATGGAAAGATTAGGTAAACATATGGTCTTCTAGAGCAGAGTCTAATTCTTTATATCACAACCAGAGAGCCTGGATAGGACTGTACGATGACCATGTCCCCAACCCCTGGAGGTGGTCACTGTCAGACACAAGTTTCTACAAACCCGGGGAGACGGAGTTCAGACTATGGGGGCCTGGAGAACCAGACGCTGGATACAGTGGAAAAAACTGCTCAGGGATGGGTTCTAATGGACTCTGGTACAACCACGGTTGTGACGGCAGCTTTTATTCAGTCTGTGCAGATGTCAGAGGTGAGAATCATAACCAGTGAAGTTTCCTTCTCTGCTTCTCTTTGCCTCTTTGTTTTCATTATTCAGGCCTCTGTAGTATCAGTCAGTCACTCCGACAAAAAGCAGCTTTCACACAGGTTAGTGCCATTCAAAGAGCTTTACAGCTGACTGAGCAGCAGATAATAAGAATGAGAGCAGTACAACAGCTCAGTGGTTCATCAGCATCACCACCAGAGGAAGACATATTAGATTATATCATAGAGATTGGACTCGTGCATGTTCACGTGCACAAATCTTACAATATAAACAGAACGTGTTAAATGAATTATTATTAATGTGGAGAGACTGTTGGTATATAAAGTTATTCATTAGTTAGATTATTGATGTGGTTCTTTATATCTCAGTGGATTTATTTTAGATATTATAAAGACATGAATCACAGATGTGGATGGATGGGAAGTTATATGTTATGCTGCCTCTACACTTCTCTGTGCTCTATTTTCAGGGTCAAATGTGACTTTTGTCATCATCATCACCCCTATGACATGGACTAAAGCCCAGAGCTACTGCAGAGATCACCACACAGACCTGGCCAGTGTGAGAAACATGACAGAGAACCAGGAGGTACAGGCGATGCTTACAGGAGGAGGTTTATACTGGATCGGCCTTTTCAGAGACTCCTGGAAGTGGTCAGATGGAAGTACCTCCTCATTCAGGTTCTGGAAGACCGGTCAACCTGATAACAACAACGAGACTTGCGTGGCTGCAGACTTCAGCCAATCAGGAACCTGGGAGGACTGGCCCTGTGACATGGAGAGACCGTTCATTTGCTACAGTTCATGTGAGTGCTAACCCGGGATTCAAACAGCTTTTACATTTAGATTCAGGTTTACTTTAGCATCACATGAGAATAACACAAAAAACAAGAGAAAAGATCAAGTTGTGGAGAGTAAATGTGAACATCATGATGTGGATCATTTCCATGGAATAGTTAGTACAGTTAGCATGCAGTGGTGATCAGCTGCAGATGATAAGTTAGAGTTGAATCTATTGTTTAAACTGATGATGAGGAATGAACAGGATGCTGATTATTATCCAGACAGACATGTTTGAACTCATGACGTTTGTTTGATTTTTACAAAGTGGTGTCAAAGAAAGTGGTGAAAATGAAGTTTGAGAGCAAGAACAATCTGGATCTGAACGACCCTGCTGTGATGGAGGCCATGTTGAAGCAGGTACATCATGTTTTATACTGTTTTACCTTTATGAAAAAACAAATAAGAATAGAACTGCAAGCAGTTATGACGGGGTCCAAGCCTCAGTCGCCCTGACGGAGTAGGCCCCAACGACCAGGGGAGCATGCGAAAGTGGGACCCAAAGCAGGACCCAAAGTGGGACCCAAAGTGGGACCCAAAGCGGGACCCAAAGCGGAACCCAAAGTGGGACCCAAAGTGGGACCCAAAGCGTGACGGTGGGGAGGCAAACGTCAGGAAATATTGAGAGGTTTGAGCCGCAAGGTCTGTGGTACATTGCCATTGCAAATGTCCCATTTACAATGATTGAGTAAAAGGGCCAAAACTGGTCTACGTTGACTATAGCGCCCCCTAATGGCCGATCTTCACCACATTTGGTACAGAGCCTCAGAGCGGCATGCCAAACAAGCATCACAAGTTTCATGTTGATAGCAATTACTACGGCAGAGAAACTGCAATCGCAAATGTCCCATTTACATGCATTGAGTTATTGGCCAAAACACAAAAACGTTAAATATTATATATATTAATTGGTACAGAGCATTGTAGTGGGATGTTGATCAACAATGCCAAGTTCTGCGCTATACCGATACCTATTAACATTTTGTTTGGTGGTAAATAGTCTAACGTAGCAAAATTCTTTTGATAACTTTTTCCTGGGTAGGTCTAGAGATGGTACCTACAAGGTTTCGTGCAGATCGATCGCACGGCCTAGGAGCAGTTTCAAAAAGTTGGTTTTGCACATTGCGCGATTTTGCGAAAAACTTTTTAGCGGACATGGGCGTGGCCTATATCGTCAGATTCAGCTCGATTCAAGGAACACATGGATGTAAGGGTTTCTAATGTGTGA
>NW_027595399.1:170000-178174 GCF_031162955.1 Sander vitreus | reverse complement strand
GAAAACACGACAACAAATATGAAAACACGAAAACACGACAACAAATATGAAAACACGAAAACACGACAGCAAATATGAAAACACGACAACAAATATGAAAACACGACAGCAAATATGAAAACACGACAACACGACAGCAAATATGAAAACACGAAAACACGACAGCAAATATGAAAACACGACAACAAATATGAAAACACGACAACAAATATGAAAACACGACAACACGACAACAAATATGAAAACACGACAACAAATATGAAAACACGACAGCAAATAGGAAAACACGACAACAAATATGAAAACACGAAAACACGACAGCAAATATGAAAACACGAAAACACGACAACAAATATGAAAACACGAAAACACGACAACAAATATGAAAACACGACAACAAATATGAAAACACGACAACAAATATGAAAACACGACAACAAATAGGAAAACACGACAACAAATATGAAAACACGACAACAAATATGAAAACACGACAACAAATATGAAAACACGACAACACGACAGCAAATATGAAAACACGACAACACGACAGCAAATATGAAAACTGTCTGTCCAATCAGGAGGCTCCGTCCTCTGCGAGATAGGCTCTACCTTTTCCAGTAGAAGATAATGCCGTTTTGTTTCATGATTTGTTGAAGTGTTTTCATATTTGCTGTCGTGTTGTCGTGTTTTCATATTTGCTGTTGCGTTTTTCTATTTGCTGTTGTGATTTGCACTTCAGGGCCACCGTAGATTGATAAGATGGTAAAATATTTAAAATACAATTACATTTTTCATACATCCCCACAAGAAATGCAGGTGCCTGAACTGATACTTTTTAAGAAATTATGTTCAGGCAACAAACCGAGCCGCGCACTGCATCATGGGAGCTGAGGTTGGGCTCTACCTGCAGGGACCAATCACGTGTCAGTATTCTCTCTGCCTGCGGTCTCTTTGATGAGTGGAGTTTCCTCGTTCCTGCAGTCAAATCTTTAGTTTCTCCGTGAGAACTGAGCCGCCGTTTGTTCGGTTCTTCCTCCGGTCTGAAGGCGTCTAACCCGGCTCTGACCGCGACCCGGGACCGGCACCAACATCCACTGTTTAACTAACTAACTTTGAACGCATTCAGCCCGTGTTTTCTGTCTCAGTGAGACACCTGTCGCTGCTCACCTGTCGCCGCCATGATGTCACCGGGACATTAGGCTAATGGCAGCGGAGCGCGAGACTCACTGGGAGGACACACAGAAACTCCGGTAAACACGGAATAAGTTGGATATATATAATCTATATATAAAACAGGGGAGACGGCATGGATGCACTGGATTCAGGACAGAAGTTCATCCCGAGACAGGTGAGGTCTTTTCTTTTCTGGTAACACACTTTATTAAACAATATTTAACAAAGAGATTGTGTGTGTGTGTGTGTGTGTGTGTGTGTGTGTGTGTGTGTGTGTGTGTGTGTGCGCGCGCGCGTGCGTGCGTGTTTCTGTGTGTGTGTGCGCGTGCGTGCGTGTTTCTGTATGTGTGTGTGTGTGTGTGTGTGTGTGTGTGTGTGTGTGTGTGTGCGCGCGCGCGCGTGTCCTTAAGGACTTTAACGTCACACTGAGACGTCACAGGTCTGTCAGTTTCACCCGAGATTAAAACAGAAACCAAACAGCATCTTTTAGACAGGGTCAAAGTATTATTAATAATATAATAATACATAATAATAAGGTTCAACTACCAATGTATTACCTTCATGGTGGATTGTGTTCTGGATGAGTAGTTTGGTCTCTAAAATGTGGATCAGTGTTTCCCAAATTACACATTTAACAAGCTGACATCACACAAGTTTACCTGTTCCCCCAGAGCAGGGGGAATGAGAGGGGGAAACACCAGAGCAGGGGGAATGAGAGGGGGAACCACCAGAGCAGGGGGAATGAGAGGGGGAAACACCAGAGCAGGGGGAATGAGAGGGGGGAACCACCAGAGCAGGGGGAATGAGAGGGGGAACACCAGAGCAGGGGGAATGAGAGGGGGAATGAGAGGGAGAAACACCAGAGCAGGGGGAATGAGAGGGGGAAACACCAGAGCAGGGGGAATGAGAGGGGGAACCACCAGAGCAGGGGGAATGAGAGGGGGGAACCACCAGAGCAGGGGGGAATGAGAGGGGGAAACCACCAGAGCAGGGGGGAATGAGAGGGGGAACCACCAGAGCAGGGGGGAATGAGAGGGAGAAACACCAGAGCAGGGGGAACGAGAGGGGGAACACCAGAGCAGGGGGAATGAGAGGGGGGAACACCAGAGCAGGGGGAATGAGAGGGAAACACCAGAGCAGGGGGAATGAGAGGGGAGAAACACCAGAGCAGGGGGAATGAGAGGGGAGGAAACACCAGAGCAGGGGAACGAGGGGGGGAACACCAGAGCAGGGGGAATGAGAGGGGGACACCAGAGCAGGGGGAATGAGAGGAGGAAACACCAGAGCAGGGGGAATGAGAGGGGGAACACCAGAGCAGGGGGAATGAGAGGGGGAACACCAGAGCAGGGGGAATGAGAGGGGGAACACCAGAGCAGGGGGAATGAGAGGGGGGAATGAGAGGGGGAAACATCAGAGCAGGGGGAATGAGAGGGGGGAATGAGAGGGGGAAACATCAGAGCAGGGGGAATGAGCATGGGCGTCAGTTTGGTTTGAAATGTCCCGGGGACAGAGACGCATTCGGAAGTACAGTTCCAGAAGTGCTGGGTATGATGACGCATACTTTTTTTTTTTTCCTCTTTCGCGCAGGTCATGTTATGAAAGACGCTGTCCTGTAGCTTAATGAATAAAAACGTGGTTTAATGTACGTAAACAATGATCAATGATTACCAAATGTCTCTCTCATATTGCTGCTCATAACCACTGAAAACTGACAAAAAATCTAACCCAAAGTCCCATTATTCTGGTCGTTATCTGACATTAAGGGTCTCTGCTTCACATTTTCAGCAGGGCAGCGGAGCGGCTGTGGGTTGACTCCTCACGGTTCTCATGGGCTTTATAAGTCATAACGTGAAAAATCTTAATGTGGTTTAACGTACCTAAACAACGATCAATCACCACCACATTTCTGGTTCGATTTTTTTGTCAGTTTTCAGTGGTTATGAGGAGCAATATGAGAGAGACATTTGGTGATCATTGATCATTGTTTAGGTACATTAAACATGTTAAGCTTTTTTTCACGTTAAGCAGAATGTCCCAACAGGCAGCGTTGTGAACAGAGAAGCATGCAGCCAGTGGGGGGGGGTGTGTGTGTGTGTGTGTGTGTGTGTGTGTGTGTGTAGATTGTGTCAAGAATTATGTGTTATGGACTTTTTTTTTTTTTAAACTAAATTAAGCTTGAGGTTTTCAAAAAAGTGGTGGGTACAAAATGACTCATGACAAAATCTGGTAGGTACGCGTCCCCACCAAAATCGACACCTATGGGAATGAGAGGGGGGAATGAGAGGGGGAACACCAGAGCAGGGGGAATGAGAGGGGGAACACCAGAGCAGGGGGAATGAGAGGGGGAAACACCAGAGCAGGGGGAATGAGAGGGGGGAATACCAGAGCAGGGGGAATGAGAGGGGGAACACCAGAGCAGGGGGGAATGAGAGGGGGAACACCAGAGCAGGGGGAATACCAGAGCAGGGGGAATGAGAGGGGGGGAAACACCAGAGCAGGGGGGAATGAGAGGGGGGAAACACCAGAGCAGGGGGAATGAGAGGGGGAAACACCAGAGCAGGGGGAATAAGGGGGGGGAATGAGAGGGGGGAACACCAGAGCAGGGGGAATGAGAGGGGGGACACCAGAGCAGGGGGAATGAGAGGGGGAAACACCAGAGCAGGGGGGAATGAGAGGGGGGAAACACCAGAGCAGGGGGAATGAGAGGGGGGAAACACCAGAGCAGGGGGAATGAGAGGGGGGGGACACCAGAGCAGGGGGAATGAGAGGGGGGAACACCAGAGCAGGGGGAATGAGAGGGGGAAACACCAGAGCAGGGGGAATGAGAGGGGGGACACCAGAGCAGGGGGAATGAGAGGGGGGACACCAGAGCAGGGGGAATGAGAGGGGGGAACGTAGCAGAAGATATTCCTTTTGAAACCCAAATGTAGCGGTGGAGATGAAGCCCCAGAGAGACTGGAAACGGGGAAGCTGCTAACCTTCCAACGACTCCAGCTCTGCCTGATTTGAACTTGATCACAGGTGCAGAAACAGAAAGGTGAAAAGGAGACATTGTTGGTTTAGCAGCAGTTTCATGCAGCTTTGCCTCTAAAGGTGTTCCCTGACGGTTTGGAGGTGCGGCTTTGTGTCTCACGGTATAACCGGGCGTGGAACCAAGCATGCTGACACATCAGGAGGGAAAACATTCCTGAGGAGCAGCACCACCCTGCTTCACTTTCTCAGGGTGGAACCGGTTCACACAGACACAAACTGTGTCCCTGGTACTGCGGATTCTGTCCCTGGTACTGCGGACTGTGTCCCTGGTACTGCGGACTGTGTCCCTGGTACTGCGGACTGTGTCCCTGGTACTGCGGACTGTGTCCCTGGTACTGCGGACTGTGTCCCTGGTACTGTGAACTGTGTCCCTGGTACTGCGTTGAACTCATGGTTTCTGATGTTTAACAGTCAACACGGTTTAAACATCAACAGGAAGCTGATCATCACTCTCACGAGATGAGAAGCCCACTGAAAGTTAAGAGGAGTATTTAGGGATCGAGTGATTATCTATATCTGTGTTTTATTTGACCGATAACAGATAAAGTAGAATAATTAAAAAGTCCCCTTCTTCCTCGGGAATGTTTTAATCCAAACGTTTTATATCCTAAACTGAACTTTGTTCGCTGCATAACGCTTACTTTTGTTTTGCCTAAACATAACCGTAATAAAAGAATAAATAATAAAACTTTTAAGGCGAGGAACGAGAACCTGTATGTGTGACAACAGCTTCATCTCACCCATCCGTTTGTGGAATATATAACATAATTATATCATTTCTGTCTGTCAAAGCACTTTGTACACTGTTTTTAAAGCTGCTTAATAAATAGTTATGATTATTATAACCCCTCCCTGTCTGTGTCTCCCTGTCTCCCTGCCTGTGTCTCCCTGTCCTCCCCCTGTCTGTGTCTCCCTGTCTCCCTGCCTGTGTCTCCCTGTCCTCCCCCTGTCTGTGTCTCCCTGTCTCCCTGCCTGTGTCTCCCTGTCCTCCCCCTGTCTGTGTCTCCCTGTCTCCCTGCCTGTGTCTCCCTGTCCTCCCCCTGTCTGTGTGTCCCTGTCTGTGTCTCGGTGTCTGCAGGCCGGAGATTTGGACACCACCCAGGTGTTCCTGCCGGCCTCGGACTCCAAACATCTGGAGAAGAAGCCGGGCCGGAGGAAGAAGACGTGGCTGGGAGTGGGTCTGGTGCTGGGAGCTGCTGCTGTGGCTCTGCTCAGCGGACTGCTCGTCTGGCACTTTCACTGTGAGCTTTATTTACAGGAAACCGCAGACAACGGGGGGGGGCATCACCATACCCATGTCACAATACCATATTACCAGATCTTTAGACATATTGTGTTGATGTGCGATATATTGAAATGTATTGCCTTTTGTTAAATCTCTCTAGTGGACTGCAAAAGCCATTGATATTATTAATCTTAAAATAATCATGTGTAGTTTATAAAATGCGATACTATGCTGTATGGACTTTAGGGTTGTGGCTAGAAGAGAGAGAGAGCTACGACCCAAAGTTAGACAAAATCTACTATGAAATAATAATATCATTTTAATAATTTCACCCAGTTTGGAACAAAGGGAAACCTCCAGCACTCTGCTCTCGCGATAGCATCTCCGTTTATTTACAGAAAACCTTTCGGTCCCTGCAGACCTTCATCAGGAGTATTTAAACAACAAACACGTGTAGCCCCTCCCCTTCTCCGTCCCCAGGGGTGGGACAAGCACTCATCAATGGGCGTGTCTCTCAATCAACACACCTGTCACATTCAAACAGCCAATCAGTATCTTACTTCACTTATAATACTACCTAGAACAGTTCCTTCTCAGGATTATGCAGTGAGTTTGTGCCACTTAACCCCTAAACATACTTGGATTCATGTTTCCATGTGCACAAATACAGCCATCCTCTCCTTAATCATTGCTATAATCGGGGATTTAAATGAACTGTAGTCATCACCGGCCAACACGGCTACGACCTTTTTAAAGTTAACAGCCAATCACATTTTCTATGAGCCATAAAACGGATACAATGTGTGTTAGATAGCGTTCCCTCTCACGGTAATAGTTCCCTGTATAGTGTTGTAGTGGTGTTCCAATTCTCAATGTTTAATGTCCACTATAAAATACCCACAATACACTGCTAATGTGTGTACATAGGATGTAGATTTTCTCTCTGTCTCTCAATTCAATTCTCCCTCTCTCCCTCCTTCCTTCCTTCCCTCCCCCCCCCCCCTCCAGTACGCAGTGATGTCCGAGTGAAGAAGCTTTACATCGGCCAGATGGGAATAAATAACCAGCGCTTCATGCCGGCGTATGAAGATCCCAGCAGCTCAGAGTTCAGCCAGCTGGCAGGGCTGGTCAGCACGCAGGTGACCCTTCCCAAACACCATCCCAAACCAATCACAAATCAAATCTCTGGTCACATGACACGCCAGAGTAAAGCAGTCTTTAGAGAAAGTTGCTGTGCAGCGTCAGGTTGCTAACGTCACTACCTCACGGTGCACACTAAGAACCATAAAGAGACTCCAGAAACCTGATGTATGATAGCTGCGATAACACCAGTGTATCGATGTAATACTCTCATAGAATTATTATATGGACAACCCAACATGCCGACCCCCTTTTTCTGGGTTTCCTTTGCATGTCTTTTTTACTTAATATTCATATGTTTGTTTGTAGTTTATTTTGAACATGTAAAAAGCACAATCTTTCAAAATTATTGTAAGCGATTCAAATAGGAAATTCCCACGTTCAAAAAGGAGTAGGGAGAAGGTAAAAAAATAACTTTTCTGGTCCTACCCCCTTTTTCTATTTTTATCCTATTGGAAATACTTTGACTTCAAGCCAACACATGTTGCATTGCATTGTTTTTTTATACTGTAGTGTACATACAACCAGTACATGTCCTGTTCTGTAGACATGGTCCTTATTTATATATTTATACTGTCCAACCAGTAGAACATGTCCTGTTCTGTAGACATGGTCCTTATTTATATATTTATACTGTCCAACCAGTAGAACATGTCCTGTTCTGTAGACATGGTCCTTATTTATATATTTATACTGTCCAACCAGTACATGTCCTGTTCTATAAACACATGTTGTACCAGTCCAGTCAGTTGAAATTAACCTTGTGTTGTAAGAAAACATCTATTTTGATGTTTTCCCATAACTTTGGTAATTTTAAAAATATCGAAATTAATATCGATATCGCAATATTACATTTTTTCAATATCGTGCAACCGTAATATCAATATGCTTTTTCAAATTAGACGCCGAGGTTATGAAACAATTAGCTCGTGGCACTTCGGTGCACATGACCTTGCAGCTCATTCTTAAGGAATTGTTTTTGCATCCAATCATTTCGAAAACTTCTTCCTGGTACCGCCAGGGCTGTAGAAGGGTTGGCTGGTCTTCCTGGTACGGCCAGGGCTGTAGAAGGGTTGGCTGGTCTTCCTGGTACGGCCAGGGCTGTAGAAGGGTTGGCTGGTCTTCCTGGTACGGCCAGGGATGTAGAAGGGTTGGCTTGTCTTCCTGGTACGGCCAGGGCTGTAGAAGGGTTGGCTGGTCTTCCTGGTACGGCCAGGGCTGTAGAAGGGTTGGCTTGTCTTCCTGGTACGGCCAGGGATGTAGAAGGGTTGGCTGGTCTTCCTGGTACGGCCAGGGATGTAGGAGGGTTGGCTGGTCTTCCTGGTACGGCCAGGGATGTAGAAGGGTTGGCTGGTCTTCCAGGTACGGCCAGGGATGTAGAAGGGTTGGCTGGTCTTCCTGGTACGGCCAGGGATGTAGAAGGGTTGGCTTGTCTTCCTGGTACGGCCAGGGATGTAGAAGGGTTGGCTTGTCTTCCTGGTACGGCCAGGGATGTAGAAGGTTGCTGGTCTTCCTGGTACGCCCAGGGATGTAGAAGGTTGGCTGGTCTTCCTGGTACGGCCAGGGATGTAGAAGGGTTGGCTGGTCTTCCTGGTACGGC